>NW_026519130.1:300000-456918 GCF_947347685.1 Pleuronectes platessa | reverse complement strand
ACAGAAACTGTATTTTAGAAATGTTTAACACTTTACTCTCTCCTTTTGGTCATTTGACCTATCTATCAGATTCTAAATCTTAGAATAAGATATATTAAAAAATAAAGTTTCCTTCACAGTGTTTTTCTTCTATACATTGTAATTATTCTGTCTAACTTCAGTACATTTGACCTCCAGTCGCTGCAGCAGTCACATGTATTGATCTGGACCTCAGATATATCTTATCTCCACAGAGCTGCAGCTGTGATCAGTCCCTTCAAACAAATACACTTTAAACAGCCTGATTGGCCTCTGCTCAATAAAACCCTGTGTGTGAAACCTGTGGAGCAAGTGGACTTTCCCTTTCAAACACGAGTCTGAATTTTGATGGGTTGACAGGGACAATTTATATAATTTACGAGACTTAGCCTGGAATAACTGAAATATCACCTGTTTAAATAAAGCAGAGACAAAATGCAGACATTAATGTAAATCATCTCTGAAATGCCAAAAGAGACAAGTGGTGATCCGACAGAGGGATAGAGAATTGAAAAATAAGATGACAACTGCAACAAGCATGTAAACTAGATTCAAACTGGCAAAATAAGATGAAAGCACAGCTTCTATGAGAGAGCCACTGCTTTCCCCCTCACTGTAGAGACTGAATCAAAGCAGCCTTAGACAAATCCTCCTTCTGTCTGTAGGCCCAAGTGCTTTGTGTTCTATTAAAGCCCATGGAAATCTACACTCTGTACGTTGTTTGATGTTGCCAACTTGTCATCTCTGTATCTCCGCAGACTTCACACATGGGCTGTTTTCTATATATAAAACTCTGTCCGAGTTGTTTCCTCTTTACCTGTGTACATACATGTATATGTAAGGGGGGGGTGTACCACCACTCGAGGGCTGGTGATAAGATAACTGGAAAGTTTTCACATTACAACGTGATCATATTTCACGTTATGATGATCCGTAACACGTTAATTATGCTCAGAAGATTGCATGTGTGTTGTGTATGTTTTGTATGACCGCTGTATGTGTGTGTTCGTATTCTGTCTGTTGTAACAATGTGTTACTGCCTTCTTGGCCACATCTGTCTTGTAAGAGATTTAACTCAATGAGATCTTTACCTGGTTACAGAATGTCCATGGAGTTAACTATTCTAATGTTCAAAGTTTTTTTCATAAACCAAACTAATGATGCTCTGCCATGGCAGCACATTCAAGTTACTTTAGTTCATCGTAACACTTACAAGCCTTCTTTTGTAAAAGCTTCTCATTAATTAAGTCTAATTGGCTCCTGTATATCAAACATGTTTTTTTTTTTTTTTTTTTTTTTTTTACTGAATTCTCATTTAGATTTGATGTTCAGTTCAGGAAGTACTTTTGTCAAATGTTGTCCCAGAAATTCTCCAGTCATCTGTGCTTATCATTGATTATTGGGAAAAGGGGAAATGTATAAGTTGTATTTCCCACATGTGTTTTAATTGAAATGTGAGGGCAGCTGCATGCAAGACATTAAAACACCCAAATAAAATTTAAAACATTTTATTCATTAGTCGACAACATATTATAAACCCCTAACAGAGTAAAGACTTGTTCAGGGCATGATGTCACCCAGTGTACATTATACAGAGTAGGAGCAGGGGTTGCAGTAGGGGGTTTCTGTCCATTTACAAATATCTCTGTATAAGTTTTATAAGTGTATGAGTTGTATTTCCCACATGAGTTTTCATTAAAAACTTAGTGGGGGTGGAGCCTGCCCTCTTCCGTGCATCCACTGTGTCCTTCAACAAAAGGGAGAGCCTTGGTGCCCTCTTCCCTTCCTCTGCGATGAACCTCAGCTGGTTCTAGTAGGAGTCCAGAGACGTGACCACCTCCAGGTCCTGCTAGATGAGCTGGAGGAGCTCACAGAGGCTCTCCAGAGATGGCCCGTCTCCGTTCTGCAGCAGCCTCCTGATGCAGCAGTACATGGCTTTCTCCTCCAGAACCTTTGAGAGGAACAGCTCCCCAATAAACTTGATGCTATTGAGGAGGCGTCCGGAAGGTTTTGCGTTGAGTTGCTCTTCCCTCAGCCGGTCGATGACCCTCACGTCCCTGACTGGCTCCAGGCAGGACCCACTCTTCCGATAAATGCCCTCCCTTTCAAAGTTCTTCCTGAACTCTGCCTGGCAGTGTTTGACCAGCAGAGACCTGAAGGAGACGCTGGCTGACCAGTCGGACAAGGATTGGACCTCCACCTGAAGAGGAGAAAACCATAAGGAAATATTAACATTAATGCTACTCACATACATACATAGTGATCAGTGTGTTGTGATTTGAGGATTAAATCAGCACACAAATGAATGAAAATAAGTGAACTCATTATTTGAATAAGACAACATGGGTCAAAAGTGACCCCACTCAGTATTTATTATTTATATCTTTGCAGTAAATTATTTCCGTCATTTAGTATTTCAGGTATTTTTCAAATAACTGTTTTTTTCACTTCCCTTCTAATTCACAACATGGGTCAAAAATGTTGTATTGTAAAATACATTCTTATTAAGTCTTATTTACAATCTATTACTAGTGAGAAAGATAATTTATAATTTACCCAAGGGGTTTGCATAGCTTGTTTATCAAAAGGCTAAATTAAGGTTACAACCTGCATACAAAAGATAAGCTGTCCAACTAATTAAGAAACAGGATAAAGTAGCTTCCAGCGCAACATGGCGCCGTACTAACGGGTGCCTGTCGTAGCAGCTCCTGGTACTACTGTCGGTTTTTTTGTGTTTTTATAACGTTTGCGATTTGTTTTTTATATTTATTTTTGCACTGCTCTGTGCATCTCCGTCCCGCACAATGACGAGATGCTTTTGAAATTTATTGGACACTTTTTATAACTTTTAACCGCACTTCGGTCTCTTCGGATCACTGGGAGAATGCCTGCAACACACGCCGGCATTGTTTACACCCGCGACCAGCTGATCGCCCTGAGGCACACTACCCTCTTGGCCGGAGAGAGACCCACCATCCCGGAGGAACTAAAGAGGAGACGGCGGGGCTGCAGAGCGGGGCTTAAACGGAGGAAGGAGAAGAGGAAGTTTAAGCCCTTCATCCCTGCAGTAATCACTGGAAACGTGAGGTCGCTGGCAAATAAAGTGGACGAACTGGAAGCGCTCATCAGGACACAGAGGGAGTACAGGGAGTCCAGTATTGTGTGTCTCACGGAAACGTGGTTGCACGAGCAGATACCGGACTCCAACGTCACCATTCCTGGCTTCCAGACGGTTCGAGCCGACAGAGACACCATCGCGACCGGCAAGAAGAAAGGAGGGGGACTCGCCGTGCTCGTGAACAACAGGTGGTGTCACCCCGGGCACGTCACCGTTAAACATCGTGTCTGCAGCCCGGACATCGAGCTCGTCGCCGTCGGACTTCGTCCATATTATTTGCCGAGGGAGTTTACCAGTGTTTTCGCCATCAATGTTTACATTCCTCCATCTGGGAACGCAGAAGCAGCGTGTGACGTCATCCACACTGTGACTGCAGGATTACAGACACAACACCCCGGGGCCTTCATCATCATCACAGGTGACTTTAAACATGCTTCCCTCTCATCCACACTCCCAACCTTCTTCCAGTTTGTAAAATGTGCCACCCGGGAAAATAAGACTTTGGACCTATATGCAAATGTTAAGGATGCATACAGCTCCACTGCCCTGCCACCACTGGGCAGGTCAGACCACAACCTAGTCCTGCTCTCACCATCTTACAAGCCTGTGATTCAGCAGCACCCAGTCACAGTGAGGACAGTGAGGAAATGGTCTCATGAGGCCATGGAAACACTGCGTGGGGCCCTGGAGGCCACAGACTGGGATGCTCTGTATGAGCCACATGGTGAGGACATTGATGGCCTGACTGACTGTGTCTCTGAGTACATTGGGTTCTGCATCGATAACACCATCCCCACTAAAGAGGTCCGCTGTTACCCAAATAACAAGCCGTGGGTTACAAGCGACCTGAAGGCCCTTCTCAATGAGAAGAAGAGGGCCTTTAGATCACGGGACAGAGCAGAACTCAAACGGGTTCAAAGGGAGCTCAAGCGCAGCATCAGGGAGAGCAAGGACAACTTCAGAAGAAAACTGGAGCACAAACTGGAGGAAAACAACACCAGGGACGTCTGGAGTGGTATGAAGGAGATCACTGGTTTCAAGAGGAGAGATGGGGGAGCAGCTGGGGATGAACGACGTGCGAATGAGCTGAACACGTTCTTCAATAGGTTCAACTCCAACCCCCCAGCCCCCAGCGGACCATCCACTGCCTCCACTGACTCTACGACTGCCTCTACTGCGTCTCTGAGCAACAACCCCCCACCTCCCCCCACCACCCCAGTCACCATCTCCCCCCACCCCCCCGCTGGCCTTTACCACAGACCTTCTCACACCTCCCACCCCCAGGACATCCTCACATCCCCCACAGCCCCCCACCACCTCCTGCAACACAAACATCTCTGCACCACCCTCAAACCCATCGCTGACATCCCCCACCCCCCAGTCTGGACTCCACATCACAGCCAGCCAGGTGAGGAGAGAGCTGGAGAGGCTCAAACCGAGGAAAGCTGCGGGGCCGGACCGCATCAGCCCTCGTTTGCTGAAGGCCTGTTCCAGCCAGCTCTGTGGAGTTCTCCAGCACCTCTTCAACCTGAGCCTACACCTTCAGAGAGTGCCAGTGCTCTGGAAAACATCCTGCCTGGTCCCAGTGCCCAAAAAAGGACGTCCTGCTGCACTGGAGGACTACAGGCCGGTGGCACTGACCTCTCACATCATGAAGGTCATGGAAAGACTGGTCCTGGCCCACCTCAGACCGCTGGTGTGCCCATCACTAGACCCCCTGCAGTTTGCATATCAGCCCCATGTTGGGGTTGATGATGCAATCATCTACCTGCTGCAGAAGGCTTACTCCTCCCTGGACAGACCCAACACCTCAGTCCGGATCATGTTTTTCGACTTCTCCAGCGCCTTCAATACCATCCAGCCCACTGCTGAAGGCCAAACTGGAGGGCACGCAGGTGAGTGCTCCCCTCATCGCTTGGGTCGATGACTATCTGACGGGCAGACCACAGTTTGTGAGATTACAGAACTGTGTGTCTGATCATCTGATCAGTAACATCGGGGCCCCCCAGGGAACTGTGCTGTCCCCTTTCCTCTTCACCACATACACTGCTGACTTTAAGCACTGCACAGAGACGTGTCATCTGCAGAAGTTCTCTGATGACACGGCCATTGTGGGGTGTGTTGAGGGCGGAGGGGAGGCTGAGTACAGGGACCTGGTTGACTGCTTTGTGAAGTGGTGTGGGGAGAACCGCATGCAGCTCAACGTGGCGAAGACGAGGGAGATGGTGGTGGATTTCAGGAGGACCAAGCCCCTGCCCTCTCCTGTCTGCATCGGTGGGACGGCTGTGGAGGTGGTCCCTGCTTACAAGTACCTGGGTGTCACACTAGACAATAAACTGGACTGGTCCACCAACACAGAGGCCGTCTACAAGAAGGGCCTGAGCCGGCTTTATTTCCTGAGGAGGCTCAGGTCCTTCAACGTCTGCAACAAGATGCTGCAGATGTTTTATAAGTCTGTTGTGGCGAGCACCATCTTCTTTGCTGTGGTGTCCTGGGGTGCGGGCATCAAGGCTAAGGACGCCAACAAACTGAAAAAACTGATTAGGAAGGCAGAGTCTGTGGTTGGCTCTAAGCTTGTCACCCTGGAGGAGGTGGTGGAGGACAGGATGCTGGCAAAACTGCTGGCAATCATGGACAATCCCTCTCACCCCCTCCACAAAACACTAGACAAGCTAAGGAGCAGCTTCAGCCACAGACTCATTCAACCCCGCTGCTCTAAGGAACGATACAGGAAATCGTTCCTCCCAACCGCAATAAGACTATACAACTCATCTACCTCTGTCAGAGCCACCATCACAGAACTGCACTAAATATACCTGTCTCAATTCATCATTTTATACAATAATATTGTCTTTTGCACACTCTGTCTACATATTCTTACACTCACAGTATATTATATTATCTATTGTATCGCCAAATACTTATATTTATACCCGTACTATATATCATATATTATATCATACTCTTTGTATATTCTTTGTATATATAAGTCTATATACACATATTTTATTTATACATGTGTACATGTTATTAATATTATATTTTACTATTATTATTATTATATATACTGTTGCTGCTATTATTACTATATACTGCTATTATATTGGTATAATTACTATCATATATAAATATATATTATATACTATATATACTGTACTATTTTTGATATACTGTCTAACAATAACATTACCATCATATCATCAGTACTATTACCATCATCTGCCACTGCACCTTATCTACCTATTTTATCTTGTGTTTCTGTTTTTATTCTTTCTACCGCAATATTTTATATTTTATTCTATTGTATTGTATTTTATTGTATTCAAATGTACCGGCTGCTATGACGACTTAATTTCCCCTCGGGATGAATAAAGTAATCTATCTATCTATCTATCTATCTATCTAGATGCATCACTTACTGTTGAGAGGTGCTGGCACAGCTCGGCGAAGACTGCAGCAGAGTGTGGCTTCTGCACGGCCCTCTTGAAAACGAGCTCAACCATTTCCTGCAACTGCTCCGCTATGGAGCCAGAACAGTCTCAAAAGGATTAAATGCACACAGAAATGAATACATGCGCAAAAAAGATCCACAAATACATTTTCAACGCCGCTGGCTCAACACACTTGTCACACTAATCAGCGGCGTTGTCCGGCTGACTGTGGCTGGTTAGAGCACTTCATGTGTGTACGGTCACATACGGTTATAACGAACTTTGATAACGGGGATAGCGGGCTAGCCACCATGCTAACTGCGGTGGGAACAGCGCCAAAACCCGCTGACTTAATCCCAAGGCTCTCATGACACTGTTTCTCAAACACCGTCAGGTTAGAAGCAAACACTTGGTAGTAGTTAGTATCGGGTGTCCGTGCTGACTGTGTGTGGAAGCTGGGGGGGAAGCTAGCTGCCTCCGTGTAGCTTCAAGCTGTTGCAGCTGTTGAATTAGCAACGCAGTTTGGAAACAAGACCGGGGAACCGCTGCGTTAAGACACGATAACATAAGCACTTTGACCCGCTGGGTGTCACTTTATTTCAGCAAAACTGTCGCGTCATCAACAGCCCTTTTCTGTTGTCATCGTTCACTGTGTGTAAGGAGCCGGGGATCAGCGTCTACTAATTCTATGTCTATTGGCTGGCGGGCTAAAAACCTCCAGGCTGCCTGCGGGCGTTTTAATGACATCGTGTAATGGCACTCACGTGATTGGCTGTACAGGAGTGAGACATCTGATTGGCTACAGACGATCCCCTCTTAGAAAAAATGCATTCGTGAAACAGAGTCGCGTCAGGGGAGTCTCAAAAGTCTCAAAAGTCTCACACACAAATGCAGCGAGGTTTACAAATTAAAAGCACTTTGTAAATGCAGGTCCAACAGTTTATATATGAATGTAACAAGCTCCAAATATGTATTTGATGAAGATTGCAAATACTTTTACATGCATATATTTGTGAATTTTTTTTCTATTTGTGTGTGCATCGGAAATATGTTTATGAATCTTATATTTTACATCTGAATTTTTTTTACTTATATATGGAATGAAACATTTGTGTGTGCATTGAAAATGTATTTGTGGATCTTTTTTGTGCATGTATTCATTTCTGTTTGCATTTAATCCTTTTGAGACTGTTCTGGCTCCATACTCCTCACCGTCCAACTCCTCGTGACTCAGATCCGTCATGAAAGCTTGAAAGTTTTCGGTGAAGCAGCTGACGGACTTCTTCCTCATCTCTCCCAGCAGAAGAGGAGCTGGCTTGCAAGTTAATTCCACGCTTTTATTTTGTTTTGGGATCATGTTGATTCCAATAAATCGAAGTTGTCTTCAAGGCAAATCCAAAGAAACAAGTTCCGGTGCAAGAAACAAGTTCAGGAGCAAGAAACAAGTTCAGGAGCAAGAAACAAGTTCAGGAGCAGGAAACAAGTTCCGGTGCAACCAGCCAATAGTGAGAAGACAACTGAGTGAAAAATGAAAACTGACGTTTAAGTAACGACAGACTTCAAAGGTATAAGGCTGTTGCCTTGGTGACCTGCAGTGACATACGTCAAAGGAACAAAGCCTGATAACGTAAAAAATAATAATACAGAAAATGCTTCTTTTTTTTTAAATGTAAAAGAAGTTTCATTAAATTCAAACTTAATAACGGTTTGAGTGAAAAATCCTAGAAGACGTTTCTGAAACTTAAAAAATAAATTATATTCAGAAGTGTTACAAAAAGGCTATCATACGCTAATAAGGAATGATAATGAGCTCTTTAAGGTATGAAAAAAACTGCGCGCGCACATCCTGCGGCGCACATAAATAAAAAATAAATACAATTAAATCAAATTAATAAAAAAACTGTGCGCGCACATCCTGCGGCGCACATAAATAAAAAATATATTTAAAAATAAAACATAAAAAATAAAAACAATTGTATCAAATTAATAAAAAAAGTGTGCACATTCTAAATAAAAAAGCATGAAATGGCGTACGCCAAAGCTAATTCCGATTTACAAAACCATGCGCACGCAAAACCTCAACTCCAAATCCGCCCTCCACAGCCCCAATTTCTACTATAAATGGTCAATGCAAAGCACGTCACGAATATTAAATTATGAATCCGACCAATGGGTTTCCACCGTGAGTCCTGACCGAGGCACGGCATCAAGCTATGTGAAGAGGAAGTGAAACTTTCTGACACTGACATCGAGTTGTTTGTTAGTGAGGTGGAGGTGAAGAGCGACTTTATGGGACAGCAGTGATGTCACTAATAAAGAAAATACACTGATACTCTGCCGCTGCTGCTGTGTATAACACAATGTGGGAGATCAGAAATCGCTGAACCCTCGCTTCCTCCTCCTCATCCTTCCATTCGCATGCACAAATCGTGCAGAACCCCGCATCGGTGTCACGGCAGTATTTATCCATTTAGAGCATCTGACCGATTCCCTCACATCAGTGGATCCAGTCTCTCAGCACGTGTCACCAAGTACGACATGAAGTGTTGTGAACTCAGTCTGTTGATATCAATCCTCTTCCGCTCCTCTCCTCTGAAGCAGAAGGAGCAGACACCAACACGCGCGGCTAGACCCGCTACGTCTTCCTCTGTATCTGACGCGTTGATGATGAAATGAAACAACTAACCTAAAACGACTTCTATAACAAATGTTATAACTTAGTCACACTTTAAAAGTATGACTAAGATATACGTGAGGAAGTGTCTGCTTAACCTCTGATATTAAAATGTTGAAGCCACAGTTTATGTGATTGAAGCGTTTATTTGTTTAACACAAGTCTGAGTAGATTTTCTCCCATGTATTTTCAACCCTAACTTCATAAACACTTGTATAGACATCATATATCAGAGACTTTATTTCTTCTCAACCTCTAATCTCAGATTCCTGTGTTCTGCAGCTTCTTCTGAATCAAGAGGAACGAGAGCTGTTTGTGGGACTCGTCTCCAAGAGGACAGGAAGAGACATTAAGAAGAAATCTGTCTCAATCAACCTTGTAGACTTTGAGTGGAGTTTCATATAGGTCAGTGAGAGCTCTCTCCCTAGGTCATTTGTCAATTTGTCTCTTTAATTTTGTACATGTAATCATATTGTTCTTCTCCTGTCCACTAAATATTAATCAATTCATTTCCAAATATGGGTATGCTTCCTTTCCATGTACACAAAAGGGAACATGCTCCCTTGTCCAAGGGCACGTAATCCAATGTAGGATTTGATCTCTTTATTTCTCTCTGTTAGAAATTAGGATCAGTTATTGGATGTATTTACTTCATGAATGTCACTTGTTGATCTTCCATGTAATCAAGTTGCAGAGCTTGTGTTGTTGAATTAATAGTTTTAAAGAGATTCGTCTGATAGAGGCAGTCTTATTTGACCAGGACCATTCAAAATGAATAAAGAAAGGAATATTTCATGTTGTTTTTAATTATCACGTGTTATACATTCTCTTTGTGGGATTAATGTTTTGTCCTGATACTTGCATCATTTCTCCAAGTGTTTTACAAGGTTCATTTGTTTTATCAAATGTAATGAACAGACTGATAACTGTCATGTTCTGAAATCTACATCAGTAATGGACAACTTTGTTTCTAACAACAAAAAAACAGCAAGTATTTCAGTAGCTGCATTTCATACCGTAATCATTCAGTATACGTTGTTCAGAATATCACATCAACACATGGAACCAAGGTTTTGGTAAAGATGAGTTTAATTTATAGGAACTGACTGTCATCATGCTGCTATTACATTAAATTAATAAGACCGTGTCCTCGCCGCCGGTCTACGGGGAGTATAAAGTGAGCGGACGGACGGAAGTTGCATCCGCGCAGGAGTCAGGACATCAGCTTCATGCAGCTCGTCCAGGGCCTGATGTCGGCATGTGGCGGAATGTGCACCGCTGTTATAACGACCGATGTAAACTCCCTCGGGATGTAATAAGGTCGGCATCTGATCACGAGCTGCTCCAGGTCCGGAGAACAGCCCGAAGAAATAATCTCCACATCTGAGCACCACACATTGTTCTCCATGCAGCAGACACCTCCTCCCTTGCTCTTCCCAGAGTGTGTTGTCCGGTCCTGACGCTGAATGGAGACCCCCTCGGGAACCATGGCGGAGTCCGGGATCGAGGGGTCGAGCCAAGTCTCCGTGAAAACCATCACGTTACAAAAAGTCAGACTGCGGTTCAGAACTGTTCCTTGTAAAGTGTCTTAAGATCTTCTTGTTGATGTTCCAGCCCGATTTGGGGGGTGGGTATCAACTGAGTTGAACCCATGTTTTCTCCTGGATTACAGAAGAGGGCCTATAGTTTTTCGTATGACTGAAGATTACAGCGCTCATTTATACGCTGGCTCGCAACAAACAATTTGCGTCCTCACCTGCTGCGGCCACGCTGCACTTACTCACACACACAGAAACGGCAGTGGAGAGAGAGAGAGAGGGCGAGAGGGAGCGCTACGGTGTCCCTAAATAGATGTCGCCAAAGCCCTGCAGCCTATAATAATCACTGTCCTGTCAGGTAAATTAAAATATCAGCAGAACGGGAAACGCGCCCGCACATCCTACGGGCGCGTCCTGCGGCGCATATCCTGGGGCGCACATAAATAAAAAAAAATATATAACAATTTAATTAAATCAAATGAATAAAAAAACTGTGCGCGCACATCCTGCGGCTGCCGCAAATCCTAAATAAAAAATAAAAAAATTAAATTAAATCAAATTTATATAAAAACTGCGCGCGCACATCCTACGGACGCGTGCTGCGGCGCATGTCCTGGGGCGCACATAAAAAAAAAAATATATATAATAATTTAATTAAATCAAAGTAATAAAAAAAACTGTGCGCGCAAATCCTGCGGCGCACATA
The DNA here is from genome assembly GCF_947347685.1 of Pleuronectes platessa. Classification (NCBI taxonomy): domain Eukaryota; kingdom Metazoa; phylum Chordata; class Actinopteri; order Pleuronectiformes; family Pleuronectidae; genus Pleuronectes; species Pleuronectes platessa. Next base: position 445,433 of record NW_026519130.1, on the reverse strand, counting down.
AATAAAGAATATATTTAAAAATAAAAACCATAAAAATGTAATTTATCAAATTAATAAACAAACTGTGCGCGCACATCCTGCGGGCGGTGCACATTCTAAATAAAAAAGCATGAAATTGAGTACGCCAAAGCTAATTCCGATTTATAAAACCATGCACACGCAAAACCTCAACTCCAAATCCGCCCTCCACCCCCCCAATTTCTACTATAAACGGTCAATGCAAAGCACGTCACGAATATTAAATTATGAATCCGACCAATGGGTTTCCACCGTGAGTCCTGACCGAGGCACGGCATCAAGCGATGTGAAGAGGAAGTGAAACTTTCTGACACTGACATCGAGTTGTTTGTTAGTGAGGTGGAGGTGAAGAGCGACTTTATAGGACAGCAGTGATGTCACTAATAAAGAAAATACACTGATACTCTGCCGCTGCTGCTGTGGATAACACAATGTGTGAGATCAGAAATCGCTGAACCCTCGCTTCCTCCTCATCCTTCCATTCGCATGCACAAATCGTGCAGAACCCCGCATCGGTGTCACGGCAGTATTTATCCATTTAGAGCATCGGACCGATTCCCTCACATCAGTGGATCCTTGCCTCCACTCTGGGATATTATTTGGAAAGTTTCTACATTTCTTGTTAGTGATCTCCTGTGCGCTCTATGCGCTCTGCGCTGGGTGGCTCTGCGCGCTGGGTCGCTATTACATGTGTAGCGGGTCAGTTCTTAATAAAGTTTTATACTTTTAGCAGTGTCATTTTCCCCGCTCTGGATGTGTTAATTAACCTGACAGGACGGCAACTCCTATAGGCTGCAAGGAGGCGGAGGAGTTTATTTAGGGACACCTTAGCACTCTCCCTTGTCCTCTCTCTCTCTCTCCCCACTGCCGGTCCTGTGGGTGTGTGCGGAAGTTCAGCGTGAGCGCAGCACGTGTGGTCGCAATTGTTTGTCGCAGTAAGTTGCTGGAAGTTATATAATGTTAACGGCGATCACAGAGAAAGTGTCCGCAAATTGTAACTGAAGTTTGTCCTTAGAGCCCAGCGTGAAGCTGTGTCTGTGTGCGACTGTGACGGCGTCACCGTGGATGCACGCTGTCCCTGCTTTATTTTAATGAATTAAAAGTATGAGATAAGGATGTGTTTTTATGTTTGTAAATGTTTTTAAATATTATAAATGTGTTTAAATTGTGTGACCTAACTATAACATGTTTGTTTTATAGGGCTGCCTCCAGCTAAATAGTTACGGTCACGGTTTTTTCCCACTTTAGATTTTATTTAGATTATTTGGTTTGATTATTTGTTTCTTTGTGTTTTGTTTTGTTCTATTGCAAGGTGCAATATATATGGTTGACTGGGACTGTGCAATTCAGCGGTAGTGACTTGAATGGTGGTGAATTATTGGCTCCATAAAGTAGAGGCCCTCTTTTGTCATTTTGTTGTTGTATATCGTTTGCAGTGATTTTCTTAAAGTGTGTTGTGTTTGGTTTTTAATGCATGATATTTCAGCATTGTACAATTGGGTCTGGAGCCTCTAATTTCTCTCTATTTTAAACTGTCATTTATATCAAGTCCAGGCCAGCCTTTCCAACCTTTGCACATGTCACTTTACTGTTTGAGCAGTCTGTTTTAAATCATTTGCATTTATTAAATAAATTGTATTTTGTATTGATATCTCAGCCTCCCGTCCCGTCTTATTCTGGATACTTGTTGAACCGAATTGACATTAACTGTCATCTCTGAACCATTTTTAATCACTACACATGCTTGCATTGTTACGATTCTTAAAGTGTGCTATGGTTGTTTAATGTATGATATATTAATGTAATGAACCGACTGATAACTGTCATGCTCTGAAATCTACATCAGTAATGGACAACAAAACCAGTATTAGTATTTCAGTAGCTGCATTTCATTTACCGTAATCATTCAGTATACGTTGTTCAGAATATCACATCAACACAGGGAACCAAGGTTTTGGTAAAGAGGAGTTTAATTTATAGGAACTGACTGTCATCATGCTGCTATTACCTTAAATTACATTGTACAGTATTTGGGATTATGTTGAATTTTATTTAAAACAATAATAAACAGACAAGTTAATTTACATGACAATTGTTTACAGTGCGGAAGTTACACTGTAACAGACTGCGTCACACTCGCGCTGTGGGTTTTATGCGGTGTCCTCGCCGCCGGTCTACGGGGAGTATAAAGCGAGCGCACGGACGGAAGTTGCATCCGCGCAGGACATCAGCTCCTGTGGGAACACACGAGCAAAGCGGAAGCGCATTGCTCCGCGCCCGTCAGCCCGTGATTCTGCTTTCTCCGCTGGTTGTGTATGCTCCGTTCAATGAAGGGGTTCGGGGTAAATGATGATCTTCATAGCATTTAATCATGTTCGGGGAAACACTCGGGGATATTGAAACTCCAGGAGAACCGCAGGGAACTCTAAAGTACGGGACACATATTTTAACATTTAAATATAATATGTCATTAATATCGTTTAAAATCATTTCCCAGTGTGTTTCCCCGAACTATGCCCCGAAACCATCGGTGCCGAACGCGATCGCAGCCGAAGTGAACAGCGCCACTGAGTTACATGGGGGCGGGCGTGAATGTTACGGGGTCAATTCTGAATAAAGTTTTATAGTTTTGGCAGTATTATTTTCCCCGTTCTGCTGATGTTTTAATTTACCTGACAGGACGGTGATTCCTATAGGCTGCGGGAAGTCGGCGCAGTCTATTTAGGGACACCGTAGCTCTTCCCTTCTCCCCCTCTCTTATTGTGTCCGTGACATTAAGTTAAGTTGTCTTTTCCTGTTTTAGTAATTGTTCTCAAGACAATAAGGACGGGGTGGGTCCCTGCTTTATTTGAATGAATTAAAGGTATGACATAATGATGTGTTTAATGTTTGTAAATGTTTTTGAAACATTTTGATAAACTGGTTCAAATTGTATGACCTAAATACAACATGTTTGTTTCTGTTGAGTTGTGTTGCACTATTGCTGCAGCTACCGTTGCATTCGGAGGAAAGAATAAATGATGGCGTTATCTTTAGCCGTTGTTGGCGTATTTATTAACAGGCTGCTGACACATCAGTCTCACGGTCAGAGCTACTTTAACTGACACACTAACATATAGCAGGTTGGCTCTTATAGCCTGTACCTTGGCGCCATCCTGTGGCGTAACCATATATACATATTACAATACAGCATTACATATACATCTGAGTACATAATGAATATATCTCAACACCCCCACTTGTACTCAGGTTGCTATACTTCAAGCAAAAGAAACACAGGAAAACAGAATGAATGTGAACCTCTGTCATCAACCCAGTCTCATCAGAAAATGTTCAATGGCAACGTTGGTCCACTTGGACCGACGTTACCATCTCACAATCTGGCCTCTCAGATTGTGAGATGGTAACATTTAGTCCTCCCATTGTTTTGCATTGGCGTGTTCTCACGTCACGTGACTCTCAAGCTCCCGTCTGCGGAGAGGAAAACATGGCGGAGATTCCTTGTTTTTTCAGATAAAAATATAATTTTGTAACTTAGTTTGGGCATAAAAATACATTCTGACACCATTTCTAGCGAGAAATGTGGTCTTTGCTTCCACAGTCTTCAGCCAGTTCGTGCTTATGATAAATATTTTAATAGTTATCACGCATGTTTTTATCGTTGCTATGATGGTTGCCATGGCACCACGGGCGCAGCTTGGTGTTTAAATCACAGTCCCTGCGTGGTGTCCTTCAGTGATCGTGAATGTTATTCATGTTATATAATAGTAATATTTGAGGCTAGATTACATCTCTAATGAGAAGGATCATGCGAGTCTGTTTATACCGAGGCCGGCCCGAGTGCGCGACCGGCCCGAGTGCGCGAGCCGAGCGGCCCGAGCGGCGCGAGCCGAGCGGCCCGAGTGCGCGAGCGGACCGAGTGCGCGAGCGGACATGACGTGTGGCTGTCGTAAAAACCCTATTTGTAAACAACCAGCCCTTTAACTCGGGGCTGCGTCATAAACACGGCGCGCTTGGAAGACCACGATGTCATCTTCCTTCTGTCAGGTAAGTAGTTTATTGTTTTTAAAGATCGTTACGATCTAGGTTTACAGTCCGAGTGCGGAGAGAGTCCGTCAATCCACACTATGGACGCTGTTCATCAGCTAATACGCCATTGTTAGCCACATGCTTCAGCCCACGGTAGCCTGTGCTACCTGGGAGGTGAATACATGGTTGTTGAAAGCAGTTCAAGACGCTTAGCTCATCATTGAGGGACGCTACAATATAAATATAAACATGAATTTGATTTATGAATGCTTTAGATTAATAAGGAGTGTATTTGTCTACCATTACTCCACAATATCAGGTCAATTTGGTTTAATGTATAGTATGCACTATGACAATAATGTTTCCATGTTATGGAGTTGCGATTCATTTTATAAAACAATTGCTATGTTCTGTTTTTTAATCAAGGAGGATCCAAGTGAAGCTACAGGAGTTTCATTAACGTCAACAACTTGGACCAAACAGTTTGTTTTGCTTGATGAAGAGCAGGAAGGGCAGCCTGGAGAGAAAGAGAAGCCGGGTTGAGCCCACTACCATCATCCACGTACCACGAGGAAGATGAGGGAGAGAAATGATCCTACCATTAAAGAGATACTTTTAAGTTACATACCAGAAAAAACATTTTATATAATTTGCCAAATATACATTTTTATTAAATCCCCAAAGTACACTTGCTGAAATACAAGTTAATATCACACTGAAAGAATTTTGATCAATCATGCTTCCCTGCTGTGATTGTTTAACTAGGAAAACAACTTTTTCCACAGGAAGGCAAGTAAATTTAAGGAATACATGTGCAAAGTTTTCCTCTGTTATGTATAATGATGACCCCCATCAAACATAATGTTAGCAATATTTACACCTTTTAATTTATACTGTTTATTTCTGTCTACATGTGTGAATTTGCCTTCATTAGTTTCAGAAAAGAGCGATGATGTATGGGTCAGTGGGCGGCAGCACGAGACTCCGCAAACTAGTCTGTAAGCAAAGCAGACGAAGGCATCGAGGTTGCGGCCTGCCATCATTGTTATTTTGCTTAAGGGACTGAATATGTTTCATGTAGAAATATTAGCATTTCCCTTATATCTACCAAAACTGCTTGTTTCACAGACTGCAGTTTTGTTTTGATCCGATGTGGTGTGCAAATACAACCGTATCTGCAATGGGTTGTGGGGCATTAACATTTGTAACTCTAATTTTGTTTTGACAGACTGTGAAAAGAACGTTGAGAACATCACCACTCTACAGGAAGACACAGTCCAGTAATGGGTGTCAGAAGTTCAGTAGTGAACGACAGGTACTGTGGAAAAATATGTGTCATTGTTGTACAATGTCCTTTGACTCTGTTTAAACAAGGTCAACACAAAAAGGTTTGATTGTAAACTGATATCGGTATGAATTCATGTTATTCTCCTCGTCAAAAGAAACAAACAATCCAAATTACCTGCAGAAAGCCCTTGATGGACGCTTCAGCTGCATCGTCAGACTGGTGAGACAGCAAGATGCCAACTTTAATGCCAATTTATTTGTGTAACATTCTGTGACCAAATGTATAGATAACTTTTTGTAGATTGTAAAAATAGATAACCCATTTATTACAAAAAAACTACACTAGAATTATCGCACTGCGTTGTATGACTCCGCTAACCAGAGCAGTGTCCGTCTACATATTTCTACATATTTTCTCTCATATAAATGACACTGTATCTCTTGACAACTGAAACCATAAGATGAGGTCAGTGTGGCCTTGACCTTTTTACTTTAAGACAAATACAAAGTTAGACAATCCGAAAACATGCAGTTATGCCTCCGGCGACTCGCTATTGCAGAGGCATTAAAACCGTAGTGTAGTAGATTGGATTTTATTGGTGTTACATTGGACATCTTGTATGGGTACACCAAAAAATATATTTGGTTTCACATTCTAGATGGCAATAAGCAGAGTCATCAACTCAGGAAAAATATTTCTGTAGAAAAGAAAGCCTTGTATGTGTGTATGTATACATACACACAAACGCACAATTGAGACGTTTTTGTCTTTTATCATATATTCTCAGGCAGTACTGATGCATTTACTGAGAGGGGACGTGAGGGCCTACTCTGCGTGCTCAGAGTTCAAGCCCAGCAGGCTGCAGCGGGCCTGACATATTCTGGAACAGCAGCACAGTCTTTGGATGACTCCTCTGAAGATGAAAACATGGCGAGGTACTTCTCCACTGATGAAGAACTGTGAGGGCTGTGATTAGCTACACTCTCTTGCTACAATGCTACTCATGCTACTCCCTGGCAGCCTTAGGAAGGCATTAGCTTGCTGTGTGGTAGCTGTTAGCTTCAGCATTTTTAGTTTTTAGTGGCCTGTCTGACGTTTATGTTTAAAACCAAAAAATCAGAGGGAACCATCTTCATAATTTAACACTATGGTTTGTTTGTGTCCTTCAGTTCTTCTCAAGAGAAGCAGTACAGGTGTGCCTCAGCTCCACGGTCCCTCCTGCAGCCTCCGCTCCTGATGCTAACCTCATGTCTCCATCACACCAAGCAGCAGACCTGGATTGACAGACCTTTCTCCAGAGCTGCCCCCTCCCTCTGAAACCCCCCTCTCCAAAACACTATTTGTGTAGTTTTTAAAGTATTTTTTGCATGAGAATTGTTGATCATAACATTTCCAGCAGATGCCTTAATATAATGTTTGTGCACAATAAATGACATTGATCATAACATAATGGTATTTCCTTGCACTTCTACACCATGATATTGTCAGATAAGATGCTGATTACATTAAAGCAGTGAATGCTCTGCTTTAAGCAACATAAACACACAATGATTCAATGGATCTGAAGTAGAATGGGCACATTACATTCTGTAGAGAATGCCTCAGTTATGGAAGTCAGAAAATAACTTTCTTTATCTGAGGTTCCAGCCATTTATAGTCACAGCAAAGCACACAGGTCTGGTTGTCTAAGTGGCGCCCATATCATTGTTTAAGATGTGTAACATCAAGTTTGTGTTTCAGTGCAAAATTAGTCATTAGTCAAGAGTTCACCTTCTTCTTTACACTAAAATTAGGTGACCCAGATGTTTCACAATGCAATCTGATAAGGTCTTATGAGAAACATTCTTAACATTAAAGAAATCAACACAGAGGATAGCAATATCTGTTTGACTTTAATCCGTAGCTGATAATCAGCGGCCTGACTTATTCAAACACATTAATACTACAATGAACAAGGCAGGGGTTTTCCATCAGAAATCATTTCTTGGACATTAATTTAAAAGATCTCCAGTATAAGCAAATGTATTCTAAAATTGGTTTATATCCAAGTGTGAGGCTGTCCTGGCACATGGAAATAAGATATATATATATTGTTTGTATTAGCTTTCCCTCAGTTTAGTACTTGCACTTCTTGAAAAGCTCTATATAAATAAGATGTATTAATGTTTATACATTGCCCTCTAGTATATGTTTTCCTAAAAGTCACTGTAGATACAGAAATAACAGTATGGTTCAGGTGACAGTAAGTGGAAGCTGAAGGTAATTTCCATGTGCTCAAGAGAAACATAACGTGACGATATAGTTGATTTCTGATAGAAGGCCCTGCCTCATTCATTGTAGTATTAATGTGTTTGAATAAGTCAGGCTGCCGATTACCAGCTACTGATTAAAGGCAAACAGATATTGCTATCCTCTGTGTTGATTTCTTTAATGTTAAGAATGTTTCTCATAAGACCTTATCAGATTGCATTGTGAAACATCTGGGTCACCTAATTTTAGTGTAAACAAGATGGTGAACTCTTGACTAATGACTAATTTTGCACTGAAACACAAACTTGATGTTACACATCTTAAACAATGATATGGGCGCCACTTAGACAACCAGACCTGTGTGCTTTGCTGTGACTATAAATGGCTGGAACCTCAGATAAAGAAAGTTATTTTCTGACTTCCATAACTGAGGCATTCTCTACAGAATGTAATGTGCCCATTCTACTTCAGATCCATTGAATCATTGTGTGTTTATGTTGCTTAAAGCAGAGCATTCACTGCTTTAATGTAATCAGCATCTTATCTGACAATATCATGGTGTAGAAGTGCAAGGAAATACCATTATGTTATGATCAATTTCATTTATTGTGCACAAACATTATATTAAGGCATCTGCTGGAAATGTTATGATCAACAATTCTCATGCAAAAAATACTTTAAAAACTACACAAATAGTGTTTTGGAGAGGGGGGTTTCAGAGGGAGGGGGCAGCTCTGGAGAAAGGTCTGTCAATCCAGGTCTGCTGCTTGGTGTGATGGAGACATGAGGTTAGCATCAGGAGCGGAGGCTGCAGGAGGGACCGTGGAGCTGAGGCACACCTGTACTGCTTCTCTTGAGAAGAACTGAAGGACACAAACAAACCATAGTGTTAAATTATGAAGATGGTTCCCTCTGATTTTTTGGTTTTAAACATAAACGTCAGACAGGCCACTAAAAACTAAAAATGCTGAAGCTAACAGCTACCACACAGCAAGCTAATGCCTTCCTAAGGCTGCCAGGGAGTAGCATGAGTAGCATTGTAGCAAGAGAGTGTAGCTAATCACAGCCCTCACAGTTCTTCATCAGTGGAGAAGTACCTCGCCATGTTTTCATCTTCAGAGGAGTCATCCAAAGACTGTGCTGCTGTTCCAGAATATGTCAGGCCCGCTGCAGCCTGCTGGGCTTGAACTCTGAGCACGCAGAGTAGGCCCTCACGTCCCCTCTCAGTAAATGCATCAGTACTGCCTGAGAATATATGATATAAGACAAAAAAGTCTCAATTGTGCGTTTGTGTGTATGTATACATACACACATACAAGGCTTTCTTTTCTACAGAAATATTTTTCCTGAGTTGATGACTCTGCTTATTGCCATCTAGAATGTGAAACCAAATATATTTTTTGGTGTACCCATACAAGATGTCCAATGTAACACCAATAAAATCCAATCTACTACACTACGGTTTTAATGCCTCTGCAATAGCGAGTCGCCGGAGGCATAACTGCATGTTTTCGGATTGTCTAACTTTGTATTTGTCTTAAAGTAAAAAGGTCAAGGCCACACTGACCTCATCTTATGGTTTCAGTTGTCAAGAGATACAGTGTCATTTATATGAGAGAAAATATGTAGAAATATGTAGACGGACACTGCTCTGGTTAGCGGAGTCATACAACGCAGTGCGATAATTCTAGTGTAGTTTTTTTGTAATAAATGGGTTATCTATTTTTACAATCTACAAAAAGTTATCTATACATTTGGTCACAGAATGTTACACAAATAAATTGGCATTAAAGTTGGCATCTTGCTGTCTCACCAGTCTGACGATGCAGCTGAAGCGTCCATCAAGGGCTTTCTGCAGGTAATTTGGATTGTTTGTTTCTTTTGACGAGGAGAATAACATGAATTCATACCGATATCAGTTTACAGTCAAACCTTTTTGTGTTGACCTTGTTTAAACAGAGTCAAAGGACATTGTACAACAATGACACATATTTTTCCACAGTACCTGTCGTTCACTACTGAACTTCTGACACCCATTACTGGACTGTGTCTTCCTGTAGAGTGGTGATGTTCTCAACGTTCTTTTCACAGTCTGTCAAAACAAAATTAGAGTTACAAATGTTAATGCCCCACAACCCATTGCAGATACGGTTGTATTTGCACACCACATCGGATCAAAACAAAACTGCAGTCTGTGAAACAAGCAGTTTTGGTAGATATAAGGGAAATGCTAATATTTCTACATGAAACATATTCAGTCCCTTAAGCAAAATAACAATGATGGCAGGCCGCAACCTCGATGCCTTCGTCTGCTTTGCTTACAGACTAGTTTGCGGAGTCTCGTGCTGCCGCCCACTGACCGATACATCATCGCTCTTTTCTGAAACTAATGAAGGCAAATTCACACATGTAGACAGAAATAAACAGTATAAATTAAAAGGTGTAAATATCGCTAACATATGTTTGATGGGGGTCATCATTATACATAACAGAGGAAAACTTTGCACATGTATTCCTTAAATTTACTTGCCTTCCTGTGGAAAAAGTTGTTTTCCTAGTTAAACAATCACAGCAGGGAAGCATGATTGATCAAAATTCTTTCAGTGTGATATTAACTTGTATTTCAGCAAGCGTACTTTGGGGATTTAATAAAAATGTATATTTGGCAAATTATATAAAATGTTTTTTCTGGTATGTAACTTAAAAGTACCTCTTTAATGGTAGGATCATTTCTCTCCCTCATCTTCCTCGTGGTACGTGGATGATGGTAGTGGGCTCAACCCGGCTTCTCTTTCTCTCCAGGCTGCCCTTCCTGCTCTTCATCAAGCAAAACAAACTGTTTGGTCCAAGTTGTTGACGTTAATGAAACTCCTGTAGCTTCACTTTGATCCTCCTTGATTAAAAAACAGAACATAGCAATTGTTTTATAAAATGAATCGCAACTCCATAACATGGAAACATTATTGTCATAGTGCATACTATACATTAAACCAAATTGACCTGATATTGTGGAGTAATGGTAGACAAATACACTCCTTATTAATCTAAAGCATTCATAAATCAAATTCATGTTTATATTTATATTGTAGCGTCCCTCAATGATGAGCTAAGCGTCTTGAACTGCTTTCAACAACCATGTATTCACCTCCCAGGTAGCACAGGCTACCGTGGGCTGAAGCATGTGGCTAACAATGGCGTATTAGCTGATGAACAGCGTCCATAGTGTGGATTGACGGACTCTCTCCGCACTCGGACTGTAAACCTAGATCGTAACGATCTTTAAAAACAATAAACTACTTACCTGACAGAAGGAAGATGACATCGTGGTCTTCCAAGCGCGCCGTGTTTATGACGCAGCCCCGAGTTAAAGGGCTGGTTGTTTACAAATAGGGTTTTTACGACAGCCACACGTCATGTCCGCTCGCGCACTCGGTCCGCTCGCGCACTCGGGCCGCTCGGCTCGCGCCGCTCGGGCCGCTCGGCTCGCGCACTCGGGCCGGTCGCGCACTCGGGCCGGCCTCGGTATAAACAGACTCGCATGATCCTTCTCATTAGAGATGTAATCTAGCCTCAAATATTACTATTATATAACATGAATAACATTCACGATCACTGAAGGACACCACGCAGGGACTGTGATTTAAACACCAAGCTGCGCCCGTGGTGCCATGGCAACCATCATAGCAACGATAAAAACATGCGTGATAACTATTAAAATATTTATCATAAGCACGAACTGGCTGAAGACTGTGGAAGCAAAGACCACATTTCTCGCTAGAAATGGTGTCAGAATGTATTTTTATGCCCAAACTAAGTTACAAAATTATATTTTTATCTGAAAAAACAAGGAATCTCCGCCATGTTTTCCTCTCCGCAGACGGGAGCTTGAGAGTCACGTGACGTGAGAACACGCCAATGCAAAACAATGGGAGGACTAAATGTTACCATCTCACAATCTGAGAGGCCAGATTGTGAGATGGTAACGTCGGTCCAAGTGGACCAACGTTGCCATTGAACATTTTCTGATGAGACTGGGTTGCTGTCATACACATATCAATCTCCAAAAAGAGCATTTGCAAACTTCTTCAGTTTCAACTTATTTACAGGTTTGGTCATTACATCAGCAACCATGTCATCAGTAGAACAATACATCAAAATCACCCTTCCCTCAATCACAGTTGACCTGATAAAGTGGTACTTTATGTCAAAGTGTTTACACCTCTGTCTGTGTACAGGGTTTTTGGCAAGAGCTATTGTCCCCTGATTGTCCTCATGTACAATAGTTTGTGTGTAATTGTAGTTATCTATACCCCCTAGTAACTGCTCCAGGTATAGACACTCCTGTATGGTTGAAGCCAGTGCCATATATTCTGCCTCGCAGGTTGATAGCGCAACTGTGGGTTGTTTTCTAGTCTTCCACGAGACTAGAGAGCTGTTCTGACTAAGACTGACAGAGTATCCTGTGGTACTGCGTCTGTCACTTGTATCAGCCGCCCAGTCAGCATCACTGTAGGCTTGTATACCTAGCTCCTCACTGTCGTTTCTCTTAAAGCTTAACCCTTTCTCTGCAGTGCCTTTGAGATACCTTAAAACATGCTTCACAGTGACCCACTGCTCCTCTGTAGGCTCAGCAAAATACTGTGATAATCTGCTCACCACAAAACTTAAATCCGGTCTGGTACAAGTAGTCAAGTATATAAGACTACCAACAGCCTCCCTGTACATCCTGACATCTTCCATCTTTACTGCATCTTCAGTATACTCTAGCTTCTGCTCACAGGGTGTTTCTCTGGTCCTACAATCTTGCATATTAAAACGCTGTAGTATCTTGTTAGTGTAGCTTTCCTGTGACATCTTTACACATCCATCTGATTGACTGAAATCAATACCCAGAAAATGTTTGAGTTTGCCTAAATCTTTCATCTTAAACTTTTCTGCGAGCATCTCTTTCACCTTTTTCAGTCTTTCTTCATTGCTTGCTGCAATGATCAAGTCATCGACCCATGTGATTATGATCACCTTCCCTTCATTTGACTCTTTGGCATAAACACAGTGGTCGGCTGGGTTTTGTAATATTATGTTTTTTTTAAACCATTTCATTTATATTGCTGCCTCAACGTGATGCTGACACGGACACGTTAACTCGGGATGGGTTTTTGTAGGATTTTTATTTCAGCGAGACCTTCAGTAGATCACCACACTTCACTCACAAGCGCTTTGTGAAAATGACGAATCTGCCACCGGCTCTGCAAATGACCCTCAACATCTGGAAAAAGGTAAAGAAATCGCCAATGTCAGGCCATGTGTGTTCTGTTATTGTCCGGAGACTCCGCCCTCTGTTGCTTCCCGCTCTTTTTGTCCCTCACCTGTTCCCGGTCATCAACCTGATTGTTTGCCTGATTTGTTCACCTGTGTCTTGTCTTTGTTCCCCCTTCTATTTAAGCCCAGTCTTCCTGTTGTCCCCTGTCGGATTGTATCGTTTGTTTGTGAGAATCTATGTAAAGATTCTGCCGTGTTTGAACCTTGTTTTACCTGGTATGGTACTAGACTCAGATTTTTGATCCTCTCTGTTTTTCCCTTTTGGAATTCTGTTTTTGAATTGGACTCTCTGTTTTTTGCACTTGTGTTTTTTGCCTTTTTGGATCCTTGTTTTTTCTATTTTTGGTAATAAATAAGTATTTTTTTGCATCTTGGTCTGCGATTTAGTCCTTACTCTGAGAAAGGAGAGGCACTGTCTAACGCCGAGTTTACCCCGGGGCGTGGAAGCGCAGTGCAGCGCCAAGGAAATCAAGCGCCTCCTATCCACTCCCTGTTAAACCTTTGTGCGGTGCACATCGGATGCGCTGCGCCGCGCTGCTTCACTCGCGCCCTGAACCAATGGTTTCGGCGTAGAGTCTATTTTTTTCACTCGCCGCGAGCGTAACGCGCCAAGGAACAAACTGAAAATGATTTTAAACGATCTGTTGTCCTAGAGTTTTAATTCCCCCAATTTTCCCAATCACATAATTAAATTCCCCCCTGCCCATCCACTACAGCTACACAAGCAGTCATATGGATACAAATAGAGGGGGGGGGCTATGAGACCATCATCATATACCCCCAAACGAGTACATTGAATGGGTTACATTCAACAGCAAGCGGAGAAAGCAGAATCGCGGGCTGACCGTCGCTGAGAAATGCACATCCGGTGTGAACAGCCGGCGCCGCACTTTCCACCTAAAAACGATGAAATGAACTGAACTATGAAGTAGTTCAGATTTTGAATGGTGAACTATGAACGTGAACTATTCATGTTTACTTGTATGAACTGAACTTTGAACTAGTTCATGAGAGGTGTGAACGTGCACAACACTGTTCAAATCGTAATTCACGTCGGCAGCAACGACTCCCGGCTTCGCATGTCGGAGGTCACTAAAGTTAATGTTGAGTCGGTGTGTGCTTTTGCAAAAACGATGTCGGACACAATAATTTTCTCTGGCCCTCTACCTAACACAACAGGTGATGACATGTTGTCTTTTAACCTCTGGCTGTCGAGGTGTCCTGTAAACGGTGTGGGCTTTGTAGATGACTGGCAAACTTTTTGGAGGAAACCTGGACTTGTTAGGAGAGACGGCGTTCATCCCACTTGGGATGGAGCAGCTCTCTTATCTAGGAATATTACTCAGTCTATTACATGACAACCCAGAGTTGGGACCAGGAAGCAGAGCTGCAGTGCTAAAAACTTCTCTGCGCTCCCTCTGGGACAGTCACACAACCCCATAGAGATTGTGTCTGTCCACCGTCCGAATCCACACAATAATCTAATACAAATTAACACAACCTCTGAAACAACACAGGAAACCAAGACTTTGAAATGTGGTCTTTTAAACATTAGATCACTGTCATCAAAGGCTATTTTAGTTAATGAACTAGTCTCAGACTACAACATAGATGTATTATCCCTCACTGAGACGTGGCTGCATCCTGATGAATATGTCAGTCTAAATGAATCTACTCCCTCCAGTCATATAAATTCACAGGTTCCCAGAGAATTCGGACGAGGAGGTGGAGTTGCTGCTATTTTTAACCCCAGTCTATCAATTAATCCTAAACTAAACTATAACTCATTTGAATGTCTTGTTCTTCCACGCCAATCCAGGAAACACCAACAGCCAATCATATTTGCTGTAGTTTACCGTGCTCCGGGGGCTTAAACTGAATTATTTACGGAATTCCCCGAGTTTTTTTCAAACCTAGTCCGAAAGACCTATAACATAATTATTGTTGGTGACTTTAATATTCATGTTGACAATAATAAAGATAGCCTTAGTGTAGCATTAATTTCGATACTAGATTCAATTGGTTTCAGTCAGTGTGTACACCAACCTACTCATTGTTGTAACCACACACTTGACCTTGTATTATCATACGGTGTCGGAATTGAACATTTAACAGTACTCTGATCACCCAGGATCAGTTTACCAAAATAATCTCAGGTTCTAAACCAACAACCTGTATCTTAGACGACATTGCCCTTGCTTTCAATGAAACAGTCAGGAACTGGTGAGTGATCTTCGATCCTGATTTGTCCTTTAATTCTCACCTACAACTAATTTCTAGGACCGCCTTTTTCCACTTGCGTAATATCTAAAAAATCAGACATGTACTTCGCAAAAAGATGCAGAAAAACTAGTCCACGCCTTTGTTACATCCAGACTGGACTATTGTAATTCATAACTATCATGCTCCAGCAGTAAGTCGTTAAAAAATCTGCAGCTTGTCCAAAATGTTCTTCAATGATACTGAAACAACCCTTAAGTTATTTATCTTTGAATACATGTAAATGTATATTTGTGTCCCCTTTAGGAGTAAGAGGAGGTATCCACCCCTTTAACATATCAATATTTAATGGAATCATATTTAGTGGCTTGTGTTTATATACACGGTATATGCATATAGATCTATATATCTATATATATATCCCCTGATGCTGTCAGAACACATGAACCTGCTGAATGTTGCATCAGTAAAGATACAGACACTGATGCACATGTTTTTATCTCATTACACCAGGATCACTGGTCTTATTATAAAATCTGTACAACAGAGAACTTCTGTCTCACGTTTCTTCTTTATTCTATTCTACTTGTTTTCATGTTCATATACAGTTCTTCCGCCATCTGCAGGCAGACGTCACCACTGACTCGGATTCTTTCAGTTCATGAGGAGTTTGTTTTCAATGTGTTTCTCTATAATTTGTTTAAGTCTTGACATTTTAAGTAAAAAGCCTTGATATTATGTATATTAGGATTTGGCTCTATTTGTAACCGGTCTATCCTTTGTGGTCTACCTGCGTTGTGTGTCAGTTTGTGAAGTAGAAGACCGGGACAGGACTTGTATCACTACTGAATTTGTCTGTTATGTTGAAGCCACAGTTCATGTGATTGAACCGTTTTTTTATTTAACACAAGTACTGAGTACATTGTACAAAGACCTTTTCCTTATAAATCAAACACGACACTTTGGTGAATTAAGGTTTTCAGTCATCAAATGTTGTCTTAGACACATAATGAGATTATTGACTCATATCTTAACAATCAATGATTGATTGGATTCAAACCAAAATGTAAAAGCCCTGTGATTAATTTCAAATTACAACAAAACATTCATCAAAGTGTTCTTGTGTGATTACAATACTGTGCGTGTTGCTGCTGGGACTTTCTATATCATATCTGCCAGTCGTGCACATTACAACAGAATTTACTGATGCAACATTCAGCAGGTTCTTGTGTTCTGACAGCATCAGGGAATATATATACATATAGATATATAGATCTATATGCATATACTGTGTGTATATACACACAAGCCACTAAATATGATTTTATTAAATATTGAAATTGAAAATCGTTATTTGTATATCCCATATTCACAAATCACAATTTGTCTCATAGGGCTTCAACATGGTCTGACATCCTCTGTCCTTAACCATCAGCAAGAGTAAGGAAAAACTACTAAAACCCTTTTACAGGGTAAAAATATGTAGAAACCTCAGAGAGAGCCACATGTGAGGGATCCCTCTCCCAGGACTGACAGAAGGGCAATAGATGTCAAGTGTACGAAAACATCATCAAGATTAAAGTTTTTAGCAGCATTAGTGAGGGTAAACATTTTGAAGGATAACTTCAAAACTATATGTCAAGCAGTCCTGCTGCAACTAAATGCTTCCTAGTTTAGAACATAGGACAAGTAACGTTCTGCCGCACTAATTAGCTCTAACTATAAGCTTTATCAAATAGGAAGGTTTTAAGCCTACTTTTAAACATACAGATGCTGTCTGCTTCCCGAACTGAAAGTGGTAGATTATTCCACAGCAGAGGGGCTTGATGGCTGAAAGCTCTGGCTCCTACTCTACTCTTTAAAACATAGTCAAATGAAGCAGCAGTTTACAGGGTGAAGGAGTGGGGAATATTAAATTAAATAATATGAATATATGTGAAGTAAGTGTATTTGTATGAGTGGGGGAGCAGAATGTATATGGTGACTGTTCAGAGGGTCAGTGTTGATTGTTCAGAAGCCTAATGGCCTGGAGGAAGAAGCTGTTTGTGTGTCTGGTAGTCCGTGCTCGGATGCTCCGGTAACGTCTGCCAGACAGCAGCAGTGTGAGAAGTCCACAGCCTGTGTGGCTCTGGTCCTTGATGATCTTCAGTGCTCTTCTCAGGCATCTTGTGCTGTAGATGCCTTGCACGGAAGGGAGATGGCAGCCGATGATACCAGGTCAGGTCATCTGTGAAGAACACACCGAGGAGCTCACCACCTGGGGTCTGCTCGTCAGGAAGTCCAAGATCCAGTTACACAGGGGGATTTTAAGACCCAGGCTCCTGAGCTTGGGGACGAGCTTGGCAGGCACAATTGTGTTGAATGCGGAGCTGTAGTCCACGAACATGATCCTCACATATGTGTTGGCCTTCTTCAGGTGGGAGAGGGTGGTGTGTGTTGTCGGGGCGATGGCATCGTCCGTGGATCGGTTTGGGCGGTGAGCAGATGTGGCTTTTGACCAGCCGCTCGAAGCACTTCATGATGGTGGAGGTCAGTGCTACAGGGCGGTAGTCGTTTAAGCAGGTGATGGATGATTTCTTAGGTATGGGGATGATGGTGGCCTGCTTGAAGCAGGAGGGGACTGTCGAGAGATTTAGGGAGAGGTTGAATATGGAGGTGAAGACCTCCGTTAGCTGGTAATAGAGCAGTAATGCTGGTTATGATTTATGACTTTTAATCATAATACTTAATTAGGTGGATTTTATGCTCGCCACAATAGAGCCACCTCCTCGTGTCATAACTAAACTGCAAATTATATTATTTCTATGGTCAGAATCTTGGTCATGTCATTTATTTGTATCAATATATACATTTATTTAGTCAATAAAGTAACATTTTAGTTTTGAGAGCTCAAGATGATCTCTAAACTTATTTTGAGACTGACCAGTGATCCAAAACTCAAAGACGAATCATTTAGAAAATAAACAGACATTAAGAGGAGATCAGGAATTCTTCACTTTTCAATATTCTAACGAAATGCTTGATTGATAATTTAATCAACAAGCTTTTGCTTCTGGATTTTCTAAATGATTATTTTGTCTCCCAAGCCAGCAGTTCAGAGCAAGCTGGAAAGAAAACAAAAGATCACAGACAATTCATCTACACATGTAAAAGATAAGACTGGCAAATTAAAAAATATTAATATCTGACATGGGAAAAATTGTATTTCACATTAGTGAGTCATGAAATTGGATTTTATTCTGAAAGCATCATCAGTCAGAAACTTCAACAGTGGTCAAAATCAGTTTTGGATTTTCCTTCTTTTGGCCACTAGGGGGTAGGCATGTTCCATCATAATCTGGTAATTTTGTGAAAAGGAGTTTCCAACAGAACCCTCTATTCCTCTCTTTTCTTTTTCTGTTCAGTGCTTTTTGAACATGAGAAAACTTTCACAGGTGGGTGTTGGATTACAGAAACTGTATTTTAGAAATGTTTAACACTTTACTCTCTCCTTTTGGTCATTTGACCTATCTATCAGATTCTAAATCTTAGAATAAGATATATTAAAAAATAAAGTTTCCTTCACAGTGTTTTTCTTCTATACATTGTAATTATTCTGTCTAACTTCAGTACATTTGACCTCCAGTCGCTGCAGCAGTCACATGTATTGATCTGGACCTCAGATATATCTTATCTCCACAGAGCTGCAGCTGTGATCAGTCCCTTCAAACAAATACACTTTAAACAGCCTGATTGGCCTCTGCTCAATAAAACCCTGTGTGTGAAACCTGTGGAGCAAGTGGACTTTCCCTTTCAAACACGAGTCTGAATTTTGATGGGTTGACAGGGACAATTTATATAATTTACGAGACTTAGCCTGGAATAACTGAAATATCACCTGTTTAAATAAAGCAGAGACAAAATGCAGACATTAATGTAAATCATCTCTGAAATGCCAAAAGAGACAAGTGGTGATCCGACAGAGGGATAGAGAATTGAAAAATAAGATGACAACTGCAACAAGCATGTAAACTAGATTCAAACTGGCAAAATAAGATGAAAGCACAGCTTCTATGAGAGGACCCTGCTTTCCCCCTCACTGTAGAGACTGAATCAAAGCAGCCTTAGACAAATCCTCCTTCTGTCTGTAGGCCCAAGTGCTTTGTGTTCTATTAAAGCCCATGGAAATCTACACTCTGTACGTTGTTTGATGTTGCCAACTTGTCATCTCTGTATCTCCGCAGACTTCACACATGGGCTGTTTTCTATATATAAAACTCTGTCCGAGTTGTTTCCTCTTTACCTGTGTACATACATGTATATGTAAGGGGGGGGGGGTGTACCACCACTCGAGGGCTGGTGATAAGATAACTGGAAAGTTTTCACATTACAACGTGATCATATTTCACGTTATGATGATCCGTAACACGTTAATTATGCTCAGAAGATTGCATGTGTGTTGTGTATGTTTTGTATGACCGCTGTATGTGTGTGTTCGTATTCTGTCTGTTGTAACAATGTGTTACTGCCTTCTTGGCCACATCTGTCTTGTGAGAGATTTAACTCAATGAGATCTTTACCTGGTTACAGAATGTCCATGGAGTTAACTATTCTAATGTTCAAAGTTTTTTTCATAAACCAAACTAATGATGCTCTGCCATGGCAGCACATTCAAGTTACTTTAGTTCATCGTAACACTTACAAGCCTTCTTTTGTAAAAGCTTCTCATTAATTAAGTCTAATTGGCTCCTGTATATCAAACATGTTTTTTTTTTTTTGTTTTTTTTTTACTGAATTCTCATTTAGATTTGATGTTCAGTTCAGGAAGTACTTTTGTCAAATGTTGTCCCAGAAATTCTCCAGTCATCTGTGCTTATCATTGATTATTGGGAAAAGGGGAAATGTATAAGTTGTATTTCCCACATGTGTTTTAATTGAAATGTGAGGGCAGCTGCATGCAAGACATTAAAACACCCAAATAAAATTTAAAACATTTTATTCATTAGTCGACAACATATTATAAACCCCTAACAGAGTAAAGACTTGTTCAGGGCATGATGTCACCCAGTGTACATTATACAGAGTAGGAGCAGGGGTTGCAGTAGGGGGTTTCTGTCCATTTACAAATATCTCTGTATAAGTTTTATAAGTGTATGAGTTGTATTTCCCACATGAGTTTTCATTAAAAACTTAGTGGGGGTGGAGCCTGCCCTCTTCCGTGCATCCACTGTGTCCTTCAACAAAAGGGAGAGCCTTGGTGCCCTCTTCCCTTCCTCTGCGATGAACCTCAGCTGGTTCTAGTAGGAGTCCAGAGACGTGACCACCTCCAGGTCCTGCTAGATGAGCTGGAGGAGCTCACAGAGGCTCTCCAGAGATGGCCCGTCTCCGTTCTGCAGCAGCCTCCTGATGCAGCAGTACATGGCTTTCTCCTCCAGAACCTTTGAGAGGAACAGCTCCCCAATAAACTTGATGCTATTGAGGAGGCGTCCGGAAGGTTTTGCGTTGAGTTGCTCTTCCCTCAGCCGGTCGATGACCCTCACGTCCCTGACTGGCTCCAGGCAGGACCCACTCTTCCGATAAATGCCCTCCCTTTCAAAGTTCTTCCTGAACTCTGCCTGGCAGTGTTTGACCAGCAGAGACCTGAAGGAGACGCTGGCTGACCAGTCGGACAAGGATTGGACCTCCACCTGAAGAGGAGAAAACCATAAGGAAATATTAACATTAATGCTACTCACATACATACATAGTGATCAGTGTGTTCTGATTTGAGGATTAAATCAGCACACAAATGAATGAAAATAAGTGAACTCATTATTTGAATAAGACAACATGGGTCAAAAGTGACCCCACTCAGTATTTATTATTTATATCTTTGCAGTAAATTATTTCCGTCATTTAGTATTTCAGGTATTTTTCAAATAACTGTTTTTTTCACTTCCCTTCTAATTCACAACATGGGTCAAAAATGTTGTATTGTAAAATACATTCTTATTAAGTCTTATTTACAATCTATTACTAGTGAGAAAGATAATTTATAATTTACCCAAGGGGTTTGCATAGCTTGTTTATCAAAAGGCTAAATTAAGGTTACAACCTGCATACAAAAGATAAGCTGTCCAACTAATTAAGAAACAGGATAAAGTAGCTTCCAGCGCAACATGGCGCCGTACTAACGGGTGCCTGTCGTAGCAGCTCCTGGTACTACTGTCGGTTTTTTTGTGTTTTTATAACGTTTGCGATTTGTTTTTTATATTTATTTTTGCACTGCTCTGTGCATCTCCGTCCCGCACAATGACGAGATGCTTTTGAAATTTATTGGACACTTTTTATAACTTTTAACCGCACTTCGGTCTCTTCGGATCACTGGGAGAATGCCTGCAACACACGCCGGCATTGTTTACACCCGCGACCAGCTGATCGCCCTGAGGCACACTACCCTCTTGGCCGGAGAGAGACCCACCATCCCGGAGGAACTAAAGAGGAGACGGCGGGGCTGCAGAGCGGGGCTTAAACGGAGGAAGGAGAAGAGGAAGTTTAAGCCCTTCATCCCTGCAGTAATCACTGGAAACGTGAGGTCGCTGGCAAATAAAGTGGACGAACTGGAAGCGCTCATCAGGACACAGAGGGAGTACAGGGAGTCCAGTATTGTGTGTCTCACGGAAACGTGGTTGCACGAGCAGATACCGGACTCCAACGTCACCATTCCTGGCTTCCAGACGGTTCGAGCCGACAGAGACACCATCGCGACCGGCAAGAAGAAAGGAGGGGGACTCGCCGTGCTCGTGAACAACAGGTGGTGTCACCCCGGGCACGTCACCGTTAAACATCGTGTCTGCAGCCCGGACATCGAGCTCGTCGCCGTCGGACTTCGTCCATATTATTTGCCGAGGGAGTTTACCAGTGTTTTCGCCATCAATGTTTACATTCCTCCATCTGGGAACGCAGAAGCAGCGTGTGACGTCATCCACACTGTGACTGCAGGATTACAGACACAACACCCCGGGGCCTTCATCATCATCACAGGTGACTTTAAACATGCTTCCCTCTCATCCACACTCCCAACCTTCTTCCAGTTTGTAAAATGTGCCACCCGGGAAAATAAGACTTTGGACCTATATGCAAATGTTAAGGATGCATACAGCTCCACTGCCCTGCCACCACTGGGCAGGTCAGACCACAACCTAGTCCTGCTCTCACCATCTTACAAGCCTGTGATTCAGCAGCACCCAGTCACAGTGAGGACAGTGAGGAAATGGTCTCATGAGGCCATGGAAACACTGCGTGGGGCCCTGGAGGCCACAGACTGGGATGCTCTGTATGAGCCACATGGTGAGGACATTGATGGCCTGACTGACTGTGTCTCTGAGTACATTGGGTTCTGCATCGATAACACCATCCCCACTAAAGAGGTCCGCTGTTACCCAAATAACAAGCCGTGGGTTACAAGCGACCTGAAGGCCCTTCTCAATGAGAAGAAGAGGGCCTTTAGATCACGGGACAGAGCAGAACTCAAACGGGTTCAAAGGGAGCTCAAGCGCAGCATCAGGGAGAGCAAGGACAACTTCAGAAGAAAACTGGAGCACAAACTGGAGGAAAACAACACCAGGGACGTCTGGAGTGGTATGAAGGAGATCACTGGTTTCAAGAGGAGAGATGGGGGAGCAGCTGGGGATGAACGACGTGCGAATGAGCTGAACACGTTCTTCAATAGGTTCAACTCCAACCCCCCAGCCCCCAGCGGACCATCCACTGCCTCCACTGACTCTACGACTGCCTCTACTGCGTCTCTGAGCAACAACCCCCCACCTCCCCCCACCACCCCAGTCACCATCTCCCCCCACCCCCCCGCTGGCCTTTACCACAGACCTTCTCACACCTCCCACCCCCAGGACATCCTCACATCCCCCACAGCCCCCCACCACCTCCTGCAACACAAACATCTCTGCACCACCCTCAAACCCATCGCTGACATCCCCCACCCCCCAGTCTGGACTCCACATCACAGCCAGCCAGGTGAGGAGAGAGCTGGAGAGGCTCAAACCGAGGAAAGCTGCGGGGCCGGACCGCATCAGCCCTCGTTTGCTGAAGGCCTGTTCCAGCCAGCTCTGTGGAGTTCTCCAGCACCTCTTCAACCTGAGCCTACACCTTCAGAGAGTGCCAGTGCTCTGGAAAACATCCTGCCTGGTCCCAGTGCCCAAAAAAGGACGTCCTGCTGCACTGGAGGACTACAGGCCGGTGGCACTGACCTCTCACATCATGAAGGTCATGGAAAGACTGGTCCTGGCCCACCTCAGACCGCTGGTGTGCCCATCACAAGACCCCCTGCAGTTTGCATATCAGCCCCATGTTGGGGTTGATGATGCAATCATCTACCTGCTGCAGAAGGCTTACTCCTCCCTGGACAGACCCAACACCTCAGTCCGGATCATGTTTTTCGACTTCTCCAGCGCCTTCAATACCATCCAGCCCACTGCTGAAGGCCAAACTGGAGGGCACGCAGGTGAGTGCTCCCCTCATCGCTTGGGTCGATGACTATCTGACGGGCAGACCACAGTTTGTGAGATTACAGAACTGTGTGTCTGATCATCTGATCAGTAACATCGGGGCCCCCCAGGGAACTGTGCTGTCCCCTTTCCTCTTCACCACATACACTGCTGACTTTAAGCACTGCACAGAGACGTGTCATCTGCAGAAGTTCTCTGATGACACGGCCATTGTGGGGTGTGTTGAGGGCGGAGGGGAGGCTGAGTACAGGGACCTGGTTGACCGCTTTGTGAAGTGGTGTGGGGAGAACCGCATGCAGCTCAACGTGGCGAAGACGAGGGAGATGGTGGTGGATTTCAGGAGGACCAAGCCCCTGCCCTCTCCTGTCTGCATCGGTGGGACGGCTGTGGAGGTGGTCCCTGCTTACAAGTACCTGGGTGTCACACTAGACAATAAACTGGACTGGTCCACCAACACAGAGGCCGTCTACAAGAAGGGCCTGAGCCGGCTTTATTTCCTGAGGAGGCTCAGGTCCTTCAACGTCTGCAACAAGATGCTGCAGATGTTTTATAAGTCTGTTGTGGCGAGCACCATCTTCTTTGCTGTGGTGTCCTGGGGTGCGGGCATCAAGGCTAAGGACGCCAACAAACTGAAAAAACTGATTAGGAAGGCAGAGTCTGTGGTTGGCTCTAAGCTTGTCACCCTGGAGGAGGTGGTGGAGGACAGGATGCTGGCAAAACTGCTGGCAATCATGGACAATCCCTCTCACCCCCTCCACAAAACACTAGACAAGCTAAGGAGCAGCTTCAGCCACAGACTCATTCAACCCCGCTGCTCTAAGGAACGATACAGGAAATCGTTCCTTCCAACCGCAATAAGACTATACAACTCATCTACCTCTGTCAGAGCCACCATCACAGAACTGCACTAAATATACCTGTCTCAATTCATCATTTTATACAATAATATTGTCTTTTGCACACTCTGTCTACATATTCTTACACTCACAGTATATTATATTATCTATTGTATCGCCAAATACTTATATTTATACCCGTACTATATATCATATATTATATCATACTCTTTGTATATTCTTTGTATATATAAGTCTATATACACATATTTTATTTATACATGTGTACATGTTATTAATATTATATTTTACTATTATTATTATTATATATACTGTTGCTGCTATTATTACTATATACTGCTATTATATTGGTATAATTACTATCATATATAAATATATATTATATACTATATATACTGTACTATTTTTGATATACTGTCTAACAATAACATTACCATCATATCATCAGTACTATTACCATCATCTGCCACTGCACCTTATCTACCTATTTTATCTTGTGTTTCTGTTTTTATTCTTTCTACCGCAATATTTTATATTTTATATTTTATTCTATTGTATTGTATTTTATTGTATTCAAATGTACCGGCTGCTATGACGACTTAATTTCCCCTCGGGATGAATAAAGTAATCTATCTATCTATCTATCTATCTATCTAGATGCATCACTTACTGTTGAGAGGTGCTGGCACAGCTCGGCGAAGACTGCAGCAGAGTGTGGCTTCTGCACGGCCCTCTTGAAAACGAGCTCAACCATTTCCTGCAACTGCTCCGCTATGGAGCCAGAACAGTCTCAAAAGGATTAAATGCACACAGAAATGAATACATGCGCAAAAAAGATCCACAAATACATTTTCAACGCCGCTGGCTCAACACACTTGTCACACTAATCAGCGGCGTTGTCCGGCTGACTGTGGCTGGTTAGAGCACTTCATGTGTGTACGGTCACATACGGTTATAACGAACTTTGATAACGGGGATAGCGGGCTAGCCACCATGCTAACTGCGGTGGGAACAGCGCCAAAACCCGCTGACTTAATCCCAAGGCTCTCATGACACTGTTTCTCAAACACCGTCAGGTTAGAAGCAAACACTTGGTAGTAGTTAGTATCGGGTGTCCGTGCTGACTGTGTGTGGAAGCTGGGGGGGAAGCTAGCTGCCTCCGTGTAGCTTCAAGCTGTTGCAGCTGTTGAATTAGCAACGCAGTTTGGAAACAAGACCGGGGAACCGCTGCGTTAAGACACGATAACATAAGCACTTTGACCCGCTGGGTGTCACTTTATTTCAGCAAAACTGTCGCGTCATCAACAGCCCTTTTCTGTTGTCATCGTTCACTGTGTGTGAGGAGCCGGGGATCAGCGTCTACTAATTCTATGTCTATTGGCTGGCGGGCTAAAAACCTCCAGGCTGCCTGCGGGTGTTTTAATGATATCGTGTAATGGCACTCACGTGATTGGCTGTACAGGAGTGAGACATCTGATTGGCTACAGACGATCCCCTCTTAGAAAAAAATGCATTCGTGAAACAGAGTCGCGTCAGGGGAGTCTCAAAAGTCTCAAAAGTCTCACACACAAATGCAGCGAGGTTTACAAATTAAAAGCACTTTGTAAATGCAGGTCCAACAGTTTATATATGAATGTAACAAGCTCCAAATATGTATTTGATGAAGATTGCAAATACTTTTACATGCATATATTTGTGAATTTTTTTTCTATTTGTGTGTGCATCGGAAATATGTTTATGAATCTTATATTTTACATGTGAATTTTTTTTACTTATATATGGAATGAAACATTTGTGTGTGCATTGAAAATGTATTTGTGGATCTTTTTTGTGCATGTATTCATTTCTGTGTGCATTTAATCCTTTTGAGACTGTTCTGGCTCCATACTCCTCACCGTCCAACTCCTCGTGACTCAGATCCGTCATGAAAGCTTGAAAGTTTTCGGTGAAGCAGCTGACGGACTTCTTCCTCATCTCTCCCAGCAGAAGAGGAGCTGGCTTGCAAGTTAATTCCACGCTTTTATTTTGTTTTGGGATCATGTTGATTCCAATAAATCGAAGTTGTCTTCAAGGCAAATCCAAAGAAACAAGTTCCGGTGCAAGAAACAAGTTCAGGAGCAAGAAACAAGTTCAGGAGCAAGAAACAAGTTCAGGAGCAGGAAACAAGTTCCGGTGCAACCAGCCAATAGTGAGAAGACAACTGAGTGAAAAATGAAAACTGACGTTTAAGTAACGACAGACTTCAAAGGTATAAGGCTGTTGCCTTGGTGACCTGCAGTGACATACGTCAAAGGAACAAAGCCTGATAACGTAAAAAATAATAATACAGAAAATGCTTCTTTTTTTTTAAATGTAAAAGAAGTTTCATTAAATTCAAACTTAATAACGGTTTGAGTGAAAAATCCTAGAAGACGTTTCTGAAACTTAAAAAATAAATTATATTCAGAAGTGTTACAAAAAGGCTATCATACGCTAATAAGGAATGATAATGAGCTCTTTAAGGTATGAAAAAAACTGCGCGCGCACATCCTGCGGCGCACATAAATAAAAAATAAATACAATTAAATCAAATTAATAAAAAAACTGTGCGCGCACATCCTGCGGCGCACATAAATAAAAAATATATTTAAAAATAAAACATAAAAAATAAAAACAATTGTATCAAATTAATAAAAAAAGTGTGCACATTCTAAATAAAAAAGCATGAAATGGCGTACGCCAAAGCTAATTCCGATTTACAAAACCATGCGCACGCAAAACCTCAACTCCAAATCCGCCCTCCACAGCCCCAATTTCTACTATAAATGGTCAATGCAAAGCACGTCACGAATATTAAATTATGAATCCGACCAATGGGTTTCCACCGTGAGTCCTGACCGAGGCACGGCATCAAGCTATGTGAAGAGGAAGTGAAACTTTCTGACACTGACATCGAGTTGTTTGTTAGTGAGGTGGAGGTGAAGAGCGACTTTATGGGACAGCAGTGATGTCACTAATAAAGAAAATACACTGATACTCTGCCGCTGCTGCTGTGTATAACACAATGTGGGAGATCAGAAATCGCTGAACCCTCGCTTCCTCCTCCTCATCCTTCCATTCGCATGCACAAATCGTGCAGAACCCCGCATCGGTGTCACGGCAGTATTTATCCATTTAGAGCATCTGACCGATTCCCTCACATCAGTGGATCCAGTCTCTCAGCACGTGTCACCAAGTACGACATGAAGTGTTGTGAACTCAGTCTGTTGATATCAATCCTCTTCCGCTCCTCTCCTCTGAAGCAGAAGGAGCAGACACCAACACGCGCGGCTAGACCCGCTACGTCTTCCTCTGTATCTGACGCGTTGATGATGAAATGAAACAACTAACCTAAAACGACTTCTATAACAAATGTTATAACTTAGTCACACTTTAAAAGTATGACTAAGATATACGTGAGGAAGTGTCTGCTTAACCTCTGATATTAAAATGTTGAAGCCACAGTTTATGTGATTGAAGCGTTTATTTGTTTAACACAAGTCTGAGTAGATTTTCTCCCATGTATTTTCAACCCTAACTTCATAAACACTTGTATAGACATCATATATCAGAGACTTTATTTCTTCTCAACCTCTAATCTCAGATTCCTGTGTTCTGCAGCTTCTTCTGAATCAAGAGGAACGAGAGCTGTTTGTGGGACTCGTCTCCAAGAGGACAGGAAGAGACATTAAGAAGAAATCTGTCTCAATCAACCTTGTAGACTTTGAGTGGAGTTTCATATAGGTCAGTGAGAGCTCTCTCCCTAGGTCATTTGTCAATTTGTCTCTTTAATTTTGTACATGTAATCATATTGTTCTTCTCCTGTCCACTAAATATTAATCAATTCATTTCCAAATATGGGTATGCTTCCTTTCCATGTACACAAAAGGGAACATGCTCCCTTGTCCAAGGGCACGTAATCCAATGTAGGATTTGATCTCTTTATTTCTCTCTGTTAGAAATTAGGATCAGTTATTGGATGTATTTACTTCATGAATGTCACTTGTTGATCTTCCATGTAATCAAGTTGCAGAGCTTGTGTTGTTGAATTAATAGTTTTAAAGAGATTCGTCTGATAGAGGCAGTCTTATTTGACCAGGACCATTCAAAATGAATAAAGAAAGGAATATTTCATGTTGTTTTTAATTATCACGTGTTATACATTCTCTTTGTGGGATTAATGTTTTGTCCTGATACTTGCATCATTTCTCCAAGTGTTTTACAAGGTTCATTTGTTTTATCAAATGTAATGAACAGACTGATAACTGTCATGTTCTGAAATCTACATCAGTAATGGACAACTTTGTTTCTAACAACAAAAAAACAGCAAGTATTTCAGTAGCTGCATTTCATACCGTAATCATTCAGTATACGTTGTTCAGAATATCACATCAACACATGGAACCAAGGTTTTGGTAAAGATGAGTTTAATTTATAGGAACTGACTGTCATCATGCTGCTATTACATTAAATTAATAAGACCGTGTCCTCGCCGCCGGTCTACGGGGAGTATAAAGTGAGCGGACGGACGGAAGTTGCATCCGCGCAGGAGTCAGGACATCAGCTTCATGCAGCTCGTCCAGGGCCTGATGTCGGCATGTGGCGGAATGTGCACCGCTGTTATAACGACCGATGTAAACTCCCTCGGGATGTAATAAGGTCGGCATCTGATCACGAGCTGCTCCAGGTCCGGAGAACAGCCCGAAGAAATAATCTCCACATCTGAGCACCACACATTGTTCTCCATGCAGCAGACACCTCCTCCCTTGCTCTTCCCAGAGTGTGTTGTCCGGTCCTGACGCTGAATGGAGACCCCCTCGGGAACCATGGCGGAGTCCGGGATCGAGGGGTCGAGCCAAGTCTCCGTGAAAACCATCACGTTACAAAAAGTCAGACTGCGGTTCAGAACTGTTCCTTGTAAAGTGTCTTAAGATCTTCTTGTTGATGTTCCAGCCCGATTTGGGGGGTGGGTATCAACTGAGTTGAACCCATGTTTTCTCCTGGATTACAGAAGAGGGCCTATAGTTTTTCGTATGACTGAAGATTACAGCGCTCATTTATACGCTGGCTCGCAACAAACAATTTGCGTCCTCACCTGCTGCGGCCACGCTGCACTTACTCACACACACAGAAACGGCAGTGGAGAGAGAGAGAGAGGGCGAGAGGGAGCGCTACGGTGTCCCTAAATAGATGTCGCCAAAGCCCTGCAGCCTATAAGAATCACTGTCCTGTCAGGTAAATTAAAATATCAGCAGAACGGGAAACGCGCCCGCACATCCTACGGGCGCGTCCTGCGGCGCATATCCTGGGGCGCACATAAATAAAAAAAAATATATAACAATTTAATTAAATCAAATGAATAAAAAAACTGTGCGCGCACATCCTGCGGCTGCCGCAAATCCTAAATAAAAAATAAAAAAATTAAATTAAATCAAATTTATATAAAAACTGCGCGCGCACATCCTACGGACGCGTGCTGCGGCGCATGTCCTGGGGCGCACATAAAAAAAAAATATATATATAATAATTTAATTAAATCAAAGTAATAAAAAAAACTGTGCGCGCAAATCCTGCGGCGCACATAAATAAAGAATATATTTAAAAATAAAAACCATAAAAATGTAATTTATCAAATTAATAAACAAACTGTGCGCGCACATCCTGCGGGCGGTGCACATTCTAAATAAAAAAGCATGAAATTGAGTACGCCAAAGCTAATTCCGATTTATAAAACCATGCACACGCAAAACCTCAACTCCAAATCCGCCCTCCACCCCCCCAATTTCTACTATAAACGGTCAATGCAAAGCACGTCACGAATATTAAATTATGAATCCGACCAATGGGTTTCCACCGTGAGTCCTGACCGAGGCACGGCATCAAGCGATGTGAAGAGGAAGTGAAACTTTCTGACACTGACATCGAGTTGTTTGTTAGTGAGGTGGAGGTGAAGAGCGACTTTATAGGACAGCAGTGATGTCACTAATAAAGAAAATACACTGATACTCTGCCGCTGCTGCTGTGGATAACACAATGTGTGAGATCAGAAATCGCTGAACCCTCGCTTCCTCCTCATCCTTCCATTCGCATGCACAAATCGTGCAGAACCCCGCATCGGTGTCACGGCAGTATTTATCCATTTAGAGCATCGGACCGATTCCCTCACATCAGTGGATCCTTGCCTCCACTCTGGGATATTATTTGGAAAGTTTCTACATTTCTTGTTAGTGATCTCCTGTGCGCTCTATGCGCTCTGCGCTGGGTGGCTCTGCGCGCTGGGTCGCTATTACATGTGTAGCGGGTCAGTTCTTAATAAAGTTTTATACTTTTAGCAGTGTCATTTTCCCCGCTCTGGATGTGTTAATTAACCTGACAGGACGGCAACTCCTATAGGCTGCAAGGAGGCGGAGGAGTTTATTTAGGGACACCTTAGCACTCTCCCTTGTCCTCTCTCTCTCTCTCCCCACTGCCGGTCCTGTGGGTGTGTGCGGAAGTTTAGCGTGAGCGCAGCACGTGTGGTCGCAATTGTTTGTCGCAGTAAGTTGCTGGAAGTTATATAATGTTAACGGCGATCACAGAGAAAGTGTCCGCAAATTGTAACTGAAGTTTGTCCTTAGAGCCCAGCGTGAAGCTGTGTCTGTGTGCGACTGTGACGGCGTCACCGTGGATGCACGCTGTCCCTGCTTTATTTTAATGAATTAAAAGTATGAGATAAGGATGTGTTTTTATGTTTGTAAATGTTTTTAAATATTATAAATGTGTTTAAATTGTGTGACCTAACTATAACATGTTTGTTTTATAGGGCTGCCTCCAGCTAAATAGTTACGGTCACGGTTTTTTCCCACTTTAGATTTTATTTAGATTATTTGGTTTGATTATTTGTTTCTTTGTGTTTTGTTTTGTTCTATTGCAAGGTGCAATATATATGGTTGACTGGGACTGTGCAATTCAGCGGTAGTGACTTGAATGGTGGTGAATTATTGGCTCCATAAAGTAGAGGCCCTCTTTTGTCATTTTGTTGTTGTATATCGTTTGCAGTGATTTTCTTAAAGTGTGTTGTGTTTGGTTTTTAATGCATGATATTTCAGCATTGTACAATTGGGTCTGGAGCCTCTAATTTCTCTCTATTTTAAACTGTCATTTATATCAAGTCCAGGCCAGCCTTTCCAACCTTTGCACATGTCACTTTACTGTTTGAGCAGTCTGTTTTAAATCATTTGCATTTATTAAATAAATTGTATTTTGTATTGATATCTCAGCCTCCCGTCCCGTCTTATTCTGGATACTTGTTGAACCGAATTGACATTAACTGTCATCTCTGAACCATTTTTAATCACTACACATGCTTGCATTGTTACGATTCTTAAAGTGTGCTATGGTTGTTTAATGTATGATATATTAATGTAATGAACCGACTGATAACTGTCATGCTCTGAAATCTACATCAGTAATGGACAACAAAACCAGTATTAGTATTTCAGTAGCTGCATTTCATTTACCGTAATCATTCAGTATACGTTGTTCAGAATATCACATCAACACAGGGAACCAAGGTTTTGGTAAAGAGGAGTTTAATTTATAGGAACTGACTGTCATCATGCTGCTATTACCTTAAATTACATTGTACAGTATTTGGGATTATGTTGAATTTTATTTAAAACAATAATAAACAGACAAGTTAATTTACATGACAATTGTTTACAGTGCGGAAGTTACACTGTAACAGACTGCGTCACACTCGCGCTGTGGGTTTTATGCGGTGTCCTCGCCGCCGGTCTACGGGGAGTATAAAGCGAGCGCACGGACGGAAGTTGCATCCGCGCAGGACATCAGCTCCTGTGGGAACACACGAGCAAAGCGGAAGCGCATTGCTCCGCGCCCGTCAGCCCGTGATTCTGCTTTCTCCGCTGGTTGTGTATGCTCCGTTCAATGAAGGGGTTCGGGGTAAATGATGATCTTCATAGCATTTAATCATGTTCGGGGAAACACTCGGGGATATTGAAACTCCAGGAGAACCGCAGGGAACTCTAAAGTACGGGACACATATTTTAACATTTAAATATAATATGTCATTAATATCGTTTAAAATCATTTCCCAGTGTGTTTCCCCGAACTATGCCCCGAAACCATCGGTGCCGAACGCGATCGCAGCCGAAGTGAACAGCGCCACTGAGTTACATGGGGGCGGGCGTGAATGTTACGGGGTCAATTCTGAATAAAGTTTTATAGTTTTGGCAGTATTATTTTCCCCGTTCTGCTGATGTTTTAATTTACCTGACAGGACGGTGATTCCTATAGGCTGCGGGAAGTCGGCGCAGTCTATTTAGGGACACCGTAGCTCTTCCCTTCTCCCCCTCTCTTATTGTGTCCGTGACATTAAGTTAAGTTGTCTTTTCCTGTTTTAGTAATTGTTCTCAAGACAATAAGGACGGGGTGGGTCCCTGCTTTATTTGAATGAATTAAAGGTATGACATAATGATGTGTTTAATGTTTGTAAATGTTTTTGAAACATTTTGATAAACTGGTTCAAATTGTATGACCTAAATACAACATGTTTGTTTCTGTTGAGTTGTGTTGCACTATTGCTGCAGCTACCGTTGCATTCGGAGGAAAGAATAAATGATGGCGTTATCTTTAGCCGTTGTTGGCGTATTTATTAACAGGCTGCTGACACATCAGTCTCACGGTCAGAGCTACTTTAACTGACACACTAACATATAGCAGGTTGGCTCTTATAGCCTGTACCTTGGCGCCATCCTGTGGCGTAACCATATATACATATTACAATACAGCATTACATATACATCTGAGTACATAATGAATATATCTCAACACCCCCACTTGTACTCAGGTTGCTATACTTCAAGCAAAAGAAACACAGGAAAACAGAATGAATGTGAACCTCTGTCATACACATATCAATCTCCAAAAAGAGCATTTGCAAACTTCTTCAGTTTCAACTTATTTACAGGTTTGGTCATTACATCAGCAACCATGTCATCAGTAGAACAATACATCAAAATCACCCTTCCCTCAATCACAGTTGACCTGATAAAGTGGTACTTTATGTCAAAGTGTTTACACCTCTGTCTGTGTACAGGGTTTTTGGCAAGAGCTATTGTCCCCTGATTGTCCTCATGTACAATAGTTTGTGTGTAATTGTAGTTATCTATACCCCCTAGTAACTGCTCCAGGTATAGACACTCCTGTATGGTTGAAGCCAGTGCCATATATTCTGCCTCGCAGGTTGATAGCGCAACTGTGGGTTGTTTTCTAGTCTTCCACGAGACTAGAGAGCTGTTCTGACTAAGACTGACAGAGTATCCTGTGGTACTGCGTCTGTCACTTGTATCAGCCGCCCAGTCAGCATCACTGTAGGCTTGTATACCTAGCTCCTCACTGTCGTTTCTCTTAAAGCTTAACCCTTTCTCTGCAGTGCCTTTGAGATACCTTAAAACATGCTTCACAGTGACCCACTGCTCCTCTGTAGGCTCAGCAAAATACTGTGATAATCTGCTCACCACAAAACTTAAATCCGGTCTGGTACAAGTAGTCAAGTATATAAGACTACCAACAGTCTCCCTGTACATCCTGACATCTTCCATCTTTACTGCATCTTCAGTATACTCTAGCTTCTGCTCACAGGGTGTTTCTCTGGTCCTACAATCTTGCATATTAAAACGCTGTAGTATCTTGTTAGTGTAGCTTTCCTGTGACATCTTTACACATCCATCTGATTGACTGAAATCAATACCCAGAAAATGTTTGAGTTTGCCTAAATCTTTCATCTTAAACTTTTCTGCGAGCATCTCTTTCACCTTTTTCAGTCTTTCTTCATTGCTTGCTGCAATGATCAAGTCATCGACCCATGTGATTATGATCTCCTTCCCTTCATTTGACTCTTTGGCATAAACACAGTGGTCGGCTGGGTTTTGTAATATTATGTTTTTTTTAAACCATTTCATTTATATTGCTGCCTCAACGTGATGCTGACACGGACACGTTAACTCGGGATGGGTTTTTGTAGGATTTTTATTTCAGCGAGACCTTCAGTAGATCACCACACTTCACTCACAAGCGCTTTGTGAAAATGACGAATCTGCCACCGGCTCTGCAAATGACCCTCAACATCTGGAAAAAGGTAAAGAAATCGCCAATGTCAGGCCATGTGTGTTCTGTTATTGTCCGGAGACTCCGCCCTCTGTTGCTTCCCGCTCTTTTTGTCCCTCACCTGTTCCCGGTCATCAACCTGATTGTTTGCCTGATTTGTTCACCTGTGTCTTGTCTTTGTTCCCCCTTCTATTTAAGCCCAGTCTTCCTGTTGTCCCCTGTCGGATTGTATCGTTTGTTTGTGAGAATCTATGTAAAGATTCTGCCGTGTTTGAACCTTGTTTTACCTGGTCTGGTACTAGACTCAGATTTTTGATCCTCTCTGTTTTTCCCTTTTGGAATTCTGTTTTTGAATTGGACTCTCTGTTTTTTGCACTTGTGTTTTTTGCCTTTTTGGATCCTTGTTTTTTCTATTTTTGGAAATAAATAAGTATTTTTTTGCATCTTGGTCTGCGATTTAGTCCTTACTCTGAGAAAGGAGAGGCACTGTCTAACGCCGAGTTTACCCCGGGGCGTGGAAGCGCAGTGCAGCGCCAAGGAAATCAAGCGCCTCCTATCCACTCCCTGTTAAACCTTTGTGCGGTGCACATCGGATGCGCTGCGCCACGCTGCTTCACTCGCGCCCTGAACCAATGGTTTCGGCGTAGAGTCTATTTTTTTCACTCGCCGCGAGCGTAACGTGCCAAGGAACAAACTGAAAATGATTTTAAACGATCTGTTGTCCTAGAGTTTTAATTCCCCCAATTTTCCCAATCACATAATTAAATTCCCCCCTGCCCATCCACTACAGCTACACAAGCAGTCATATGGATACAAATAGAGGGGGGGGGCTATGAGACCATCATCATATACCCCCAAACGAGTACATTGAATGGGTTACATTCAACAGCAAGCGGAGAAAGCAGAATCGCGGGCTGACCGTCGCTGAGAAATGCACATCCGGTGTGAACAGCCGGCGCCGCACTTTCCACCTAAAAACGATGAAATGAACTGAACTATGAAGTAGTTCAGATTTTGAATGGTGAACTATGAACGTGAACTATTCATGTTTACTTGTATGAACTGAACTTTGAACTAGTTCATGAGAGGTGTGAACGTGCACAACACTGTTCAAATCGTAATTCACGTCGGCAGCAACGACTCCCGGCTTCGCATGTCGGAGGTCACTAAAGTTAATGTTGAGTCGGTGTGTGCTTTTGCAAAAACGATGTCGGACACAATAATTTTCTCTGGCCCTCTACCTAACACAACAGGTGATGACATGTTGTCTTTTAACCTCTGGCTGTCGAGGTGTCCTGTAAACGGTGTGGGCTTTGTAGATGACTGGCAAACTTTTTGGAGGAAACCTGGACTTGTTAGGAGAGACGGCGTTCATCCCACTTGGGATGGAGCAGCTCTCTTATCTAGGAATATTACTCAGTCTATTACATGACAACCCAGAGTTGGGACCAGGAAGCAGAGCTGCAGTGCTAAAAACTTCTCTGCGCTCCCTCTGGGACAGTCACACAACCCCATAGAGATTGTGTCTGTCCACCGTCCGAATCCACACAATAATCTAATACAAATTAACACAACCTCTGAAACAACACAGGAAACCAAGACTTTGAAATGTGGTCTTTTAAACATTAGATCACTGTCATCAAAGGCTATTTTAGTTAATGAACTAGTCTCAGACTACAACATAGATGTATTATCCCTCACTGAGACGTGGCTGCATCCTGATGAATATGTCAGTCTAAATGAATCTACTCCCTCCAGTCATATAAATTCACAGGTTCCCAGAGAATTCGGACGAGGAGGTGGAGTTGCTGCTATTTTTAACCCCAGTCTATCAATTAATCCTAAACTAAACTATAACTCATTTGAATGTCTTGTTCTTCCACGCCAATCCAGGAAACACCAACAGCCAATCATATTTGCTGTAGTTTACCGTGCTCCGGGGGCTTAAACTGAATTATTTACGGAATTCCCCGAGTTTTTTTCAAACCTAGTCCGAAAGACCTATAACATAATTATTGTTGGTGACTTTAATATTCATGTTGACAATAATAAAGATAGCCTTAGTGTAGCATTAATTTCGATACTAGATTCAATTGGTTTCAGTCAGTGTGTACACCAACCTACTCATTGTTGTAACCACACACTTGACCTTGTATTATCATACGGTGTCGGAATTGAACATTTAACAGTACTCTGATCACCCAGGATCAGTTTACCAAAATAATCTCAGGTTCTAAACCAACAACCTGTATCTTAGACGACATTGCCCTTGCTTTCAATGAAACAGTCAGGAACTGGTGAGTGATCTTCGATCCTGATTTGTCCTTTAATTCTCACCTACAACTAATTTCTAGGACCGCCTTTTTCCACTTGCGTAATATCTAAAAAATCAGACATGTACTTCGCAAAAAGATGCAGAAAAACTAGTCCACGCCTTTGTTACATCCAGACTGGACTATTGTAATTCATAACTATCATGCTCCAGCAGTAAGTCGTTAAAAAATCTGCAGCTTGTCCAAAATGTTCTTCAATGATACTGAAACAACCCTTAAGTTATTTATCTTTGAATACATGTAAATGTATATTTGTGTCCCCTTTAGGAGTAAGAGGAGGTATCCACCCCTTTAACATATCAATATTTAATGGAATCATATTTAGTGGCTTGTGTTTATATACACGGTATATGCATATAGATCTATATATCTATATATATATCCCCTGATGCTGTCAGAACACATGAACCTGCTGAATGTTGCATCAGTAAAGATACAGACACTGATGCACATGTTTTTATCTCATTACACCAGGATCACTGGTCTTATTATGAAATCTGTACAACAGAGAACTTCTGTCTCACGTTTCTTCTTTATTCTATTCTACTTGTTTTCATGTTCATATACAGTTCTTCCGCCATCTGCAGGCAGACGTCACCACTGACTCGGATTCTTTCAGTTCATGAGGAGTTTGTTTTCAATGTGTTTCTCTATAATTTGTTTAAGTCTTGACATTTTAAGTAAAAAGCCTTGATATTATGTATATTAGGATTTGGCTCTATTTGTAACCGGTCTATCCTTTGTGGTCTACCTGCGTTGTGTGTCAGTTTGTGAAGTAGAAGACCGGGACAGGACTTGTATCACTACTGAATTTGTCTGTTATGTTGAAGCCACAGTTCATGTGATTGAACCGTTTTTTTATTTAACACAAGTACTGAGTACATTGTACAAAGACCTTTTCCTTATAAATCAAACACGACACTTTGGTGAATTAAGGTTTTCAGTCATCAAATGTTGTCTTAGACACATAATGAGATTATTGACTCATATCTTAACAATCAATGATTGATTGGATTCAAACCAAAATGTAAAAGCCCTGTGATTAATTTCAAATTACAACAAAACATTCATCAAAGTGTTCTTGTGTGATTACAATACTGTGCGTGTTGCTGCTGGGACTTTCTATATCATATCTGCCAGTCGTGCACATTACAACAGAATTTACTGATGCAACATTCAGCAGGTTCTTGTGTTCTGACAGCATCAGGGAATATATATACATATAGATATATAGATCTATATGCATATACTGTGTGTATATACACACAAGCCACTAAATATGATTTTATTAAATATTGAAATTGAAAATCGTTATTTGTATATCCCATATTCACAAATCACAATTTGTCTCATAGGGCTTCAACATGGTCTGACATCCTCTGTCCTTAACCATCAGCAAGAGTAAGGAAAAACTACTAAAACCCTTTTACAGGGTAAAAATATGTAGAAACCTCAGAGAGAGCCACATGTGAGGGATCCCTCTCCCAGGACTGACAGAAGGGCAATAGATGTCAAGTGTACGAAAACATCATCAAGATTAAAGTTTTTAGCAGCATTAGTGAGGGTAAACATTTTGAAGGATAACTTCAAAACTATATGTCAAGCAGTCCTGCTGCAACTAAATGCTTCCTAGTTTAGAACATAGGACAAGTAACGTTCTGCCGCACTAATTAGCTCTAACTATAAGCTTTATCAAATAGGAAGGTTTTAAGCCTACTTTTAAACATACAGATGCTGTCTGCTTCCCGAACTGAAAGTGGTAGATTATTCCACAGCAGAGGGGCTTGATGGCTGAAAGCTCTGGCTCCTACTCTACTCTTTAAAACATAGTCAAATGAAGCAGCAGTTTACAGGGTGAAGGAGTGGGGAATATTAAATTAAATAATATGAATATATGTGAAGTAAGTGTATTTGTATGAGTGGGGGAGCAGAATGTATATGGTGACTGTTCAGAGGGTCAGTGTTGATTGTTCAGAAGCCTAATGGCCTGGAGGAAGAAGCTGTTTGTGTGTCTGGTAGTCCGTGCTCGGATGCTCCGGTAACGTCTGCCAGACAGCAGCAGTGTGAGAAGTCCACAGCCTGTGTGGCTCTGGTCCTTGATGATCTTCAGTGCTCTTCTCAGGCATCTTGTGCTGTAGATGCCTTGCACGGAAGGGAGATGGCAGCCGATGATACCAGGTCAGGTCATCTGTGATGAACACACCGAGGAGCTCACCACCTGGGGTCTGCTCGTCAGGAAGTCCAAGATCCAGTTACACAGGGGGGTTTTAAGACCCAGGCTCCTGAGCTTGGGGACGAGCTTGGCAGGCACAATTGTGTTGAATGCGGAGCTGTAGTCCACGAACATGATCCTCACATATGTATTGGCCTTCTTCAGGTGGGAGAGGGTGGTGTGTGTTGTCGGGGCGATGGCATCGTCCGTGGATCGGTTTGGGCGGTGAGCAGATGTGGCTTTTGACCAGCCGCTCGAAGCACTTCATGATGGTGGAGGTCAGTGCTACAGGGCGGTAGTCGTTTAAGCAGGTGATGGATGATTTCTTAGGTATGGGGATGATGGTGGCCTGCTTGAAGCAGGAGGGGACTGTCGAGAGATTTAGGGAGAGGTTGAATATGGAGGTGAAGACCTCCGTTAGCTGGTAATAGAGCAGTAATGCTGGTTATGATTTATGACTTTTAATCATAATACTTAATTAGGTGGATTTTATGCTCGCCACAATAGAGCCACCTCCTCGTGTCATAACTAAACTGCAAATTATATTATTTCTATGGTCAGAATCTTGGTCATGTCATTTATTTGTATCAATATATACATTTATTTAGTCAATAAAGTAACATTTTAGTTTTGAGAGCTCAAGATGATCTCTAAACTTATTTTGAGACTGACCAGTGATCCAAAACTCAAAGACGAATCATTTAGAAAATAAACAGACATTAAGAGGAGATCAGGAATTCTTCACTTTTCAATATTCTAACGAAATGCTTGATTGATAATTTAATCAACAAGCTTTTGCTTCTGGATTTTCTAAATGATTATTTTGTCTCCCAAGCCAGCAGTTCAGAGCAAGCTGGAAAGAAAACAAAAGATCACAGACAATTCATCTACACATGTAAAAGATAAGACTGGCAAATTAAAAAATATTAATATCTGACATGGGAAAAATTGTATTTCACATTAGTGAGTCATGAAATTGGATTTTATTCTGAAAGCATCATCAGTCAGAAACTTCAACAGTGGTCAAAATCAGTTTTGGATTTTCCTTCTTTTGGCCACTAGGGGGTAGGCATGTTCCATCAAAATCTGGTAATTTTGTGAAAAGGAGTTTCCAACAGAACCCTCTATTCCTCTCTTTTCTTTTTCTGTTCAGTGCTTTTTGAACATGAGAAAACTTTCACAGGTGGGTGTTGGATTACAGAAACTGTATTTTAGAAATGTTTAACACTTTACTCTCTCCTTTTGGTCATTTGACCTATCTATCAGATTCTAAATCTTAGAATAAGATATATTAAAAAATAAAGTTTCCTTCACAGTGTTTTTCTTCTATACATTGTAATTATTCTGTCTAACTTCAGTACATTTGACCTCCAGTCGCTGCAGCAGTCACATGTATTGATCTGGACCTCAGATATATCTTATCTCCACAGAGCTGCAGCTGTGATCAGTCCCTTCAAACAAACACACTTTAAACAGCCTGATTGGCCTCTGCTCAATAAAACCCTGTGTGTGAAACCTGTGGAGCAAGTGGACTTTCCCTTTCAAACACGAGTCTGAATTTTGATGGGTTGACAGGGACAATTTATATAATTTACGAGACTTAGCCTGGAATAACTGAAATATCACCTGTTTAAATAAAGCAGAGACAAAATGCAGACATTAATGTAAATCATCTCTGAAATGCCAAAAGAGACAAGTGGTGATCCGACAGAGGGATAGAGAATTGAAAAATAAGATGACAACTGCAACAAGCATGTAAACTAGATTCAAACTGGCAAAATAAGATGAAAGCACAGCTTCTATGAGAGAGCCACTGCTTTCCCCCTCACTGTAGAGACTGAATCAAAGCAGCCTTAGACAAATCCTCCTTCTGTCTGTAGGCCCAAGTGCTTTGTGTTCTATTAAAGCCCATGGAAATC
The DNA here is from genome assembly GCF_947347685.1 of Pleuronectes platessa. Classification (NCBI taxonomy): domain Eukaryota; kingdom Metazoa; phylum Chordata; class Actinopteri; order Pleuronectiformes; family Pleuronectidae; genus Pleuronectes; species Pleuronectes platessa. The sequence continues at coordinate 404,377 of NW_026519130.1, read as the reverse complement.
TACACTCTGTACGTTGTTTGATGTTGCCAACTTGTCATCTCTGTATCTCCGCAGACTTCACACATGGGCTGTTTTCTATATATAAAACTCTGTCCGAGTTGTTTCCTCTTTACCTGTGTACATACATGTATATGTAAGGGGGGGGGGGGGGGGTCCGTAACACGTTAATTATGCTCAGAAGATTGCATGTGTGTTGTGTATGTTTTGTATGACCGCTGTATGTGTGTGTTCGTATTCTGTCTGTTGTAACAATGTGTTACTGCCTTCTTGGCCACATCTGTCTTGTGAGAGATTTAACTCAATGAGATCTTTACCTGGTTACAGAATGTCCATGGAGTTAACTATTCTAATGTTCAAAGTTTTTTTCATAAACCAAACTAATGATGCTCTGCCATGGCAGCACATTCAAGTTACTTTAGTTCATCGTAACACTTACAAGCCTTCTTTTGTAAAAGCTTCTCATTAATTAAGTCTAATTGGCTCCTGTATATCAAACATGTTTTTTTGTTTTTGTTTTTTTTTTACTGAATTCTCATTTAGATTTGATGTTCAGTTCAGGAAGTACTTTTGTCAAATGTTGTCCCAGAAATTCTCCAGTCATCTGTGCTTATCATTGATTATTGGGAAAAGGGGAAATGTATAAGTTGTATTTCCCACATGTGTTTTAATTGAAATGTGAGGGCAGCTGCATGCAAGACATTAAAACACCCAAATAAAATTTAAAACATTTTATTCATTAGTCGACAACATATTATAAACCCCTAACAGAGTAAAGACTTGTTCAGGGCATGATGTCACCCAGTGTACATTATACAGAGTAGGAGCAGGGGTTGCAGTAGGGGGTTTCTGTCCATTTACAAATATCTCTGTATAAGTTTTATAAGTGTATGAGTTGTATTTCCCACATGAGTTTTCATTAAAAACTTAGTGGGGGTGGAGCCTGCCCTCTTCCGTGCATCCACTGTGTCCTTCAACAAAAGGGAGAGCCTTGGTGCCCTCTTCCCTTCCTCTGCGATGAACCTCAGCTGGTTCTAGTAGGAGTCCAGAGACGTGACCACCTCCAGGTCCTGCTAGATGAGCTGGAGGAGCTCACAGAGGCTCTCCAGAGATGGCCCGTCTCCGTTCTGCAGCAGCCTCCTGATGCAGCAGTACATGGCTTTCTCCTCCAGAACCTTTGAGAGGAACAGCTCCCCAATAAACTTGATGCTATTGAGGAGGCGTCCGGAAGGTTTTGCGTTGAGTGGCTCTTCCCTCAGCCGGTCGATGACCCTCACGTCCCTGACTGGCTCCAGGCAGGACCCACTCTTCCGATAAATGCCCTCCCTTTCAAAGTTCTTCCTGAACTCTGCCTGGCAGTGTTTGACCAGCAGAGACCTGAAGGAGACGCTGGCTGACCAGTCGGACAAGGATTGGACCTCCACCTGAAGAGGAGAAAACCATAAGGAAATATTAACATTAATGCTACTCACATACATACATAGTGATCAGTGTGTTCTGATTTGAGGATTAAATCAGCACACAAATGAATGAAAATAAGTGAACTCATTATTTGAATAAGACAACATGGGTCAAAAGTGACCCCACTCAGTATTTATTATTTATATCTTTGCAGTAAATTATTTCCGTCATTTAGTATTTCAGGTATTTTTCAAATAACTGTTTTTTTCACTTCCCTTCTAATTCACAACATGGGTCAAAAATGTTGTATTGTAAAATACATTCTTATTAAGTCTTATTTACAATCTATTACTAGTGAGAAAGATAATTTATAATTTACCCAAGGGGTTTGCATAGCTTGTTTATCAAAAGGCTAAATTAAGGTTACAACCTGCATACAAAAGATAAGCTGTCCAACTAATTAAGAAACAGGATAAAGTAGCTTCCAGCGCAACATGGCGCCGTACTAACGGGTGCCTGTCGTAGCAGCTTCTGGTACTACTGTCGGTTTTTTTGTGTTTTTATAACGTTTGCGATTTGTTTTTTATATTTATTTTTGCACTGCTCTGTGCATCTCCGTCCCGCACAATGACGAGATGCTTTTGAAATTTATTGGACACTTTTTATAACTTTTAACCGCACTTCGGTCTCTTCGGATCACTGGGAGAATTCCTGCAACACACGCCGGCATTGTTTACACCCGCGACCAGCTGATCGCCCTGAGGCACACTACCCTCTTGGCCGGAGAGAGACCCACCATCCCGGAGGAACTACAGAGGAGACGGCGGGGTTGCAGAGCGGGGCTTAAACGGAGGAAGGAGAAGAGGAAGTTTAAGCCCTTCATCCCTGCAGTAATCACTGGAAACGTGAGGTCGCTGGCAAATAAAGTGGACGAACTGGAAGCGCTCATCAGGACACAGAGGGAGTACAGGGAGTCCAGTATTGTGTGTCTCACGGAAACGTGGTTGCACGAGCAGATACCGGACTCCAACGTCACCATTCCTGGCTTCCAGACGGTTCGAGCCGACAGAGACACCATCGCGACCGGCAAGAAGAAAGGAGGGGGACTCGCCGTGCTCGTGAACAACAGGTGGTGTCACCCCGGGCACGTCACCGTTAAACATCGTGTCTGCAGCCCGGACATCGAGCTCGTCGCCGTCGGACTTCGTCCATATTATTTGCCGAGGGAGTTTACCAGTGTTTTCGCCATCAATGTTTACATTCCTCCATCTGGGAACGCAGAAGCAGCGTGTGACGTCATCCACACTGTGACTGCAGGATTATAGACACAACACCCCGGGGCCTTCATCATCATCACAGGTGACTTTAAACATGCTTCCCTCTCATCCACACTCCCAACCTTCTTCCAGTTTGTAAAATGTGCCACCCGGGAAAATAAGACTTTGGACCTATATGCAAATGTTAAGGATGCATACAGCTCCACTGCCCTGCCACCACTGGGCAGGTCAGACCACAACCTAGTCCTGCTCTCACCATCTTACAAGCCTGTGATTCAGCAGCACCCAGTCACAGTGAGGACAGTGAGGAAATGGTCTCATGAGGCCATGGAAACACTGCGTGGGGCCCTGGAGGCCACAGACTGGGATGCTCTGTATGAGCCACATGGTGAGGACATTGATGGCCTGACTGACTGTGTCTCTGAGTACATTGGGTTCTGCATCGATAACACCATCCCCACTAAAGAGGTCCGCTGTTACCCAAATAACAAGCCGTGGGTTACAAGCGACCTGAAGGCCCTTCTCAATGAGAAGAAGAGGGCCTTTAGATCACGGGACAGAGCAGAACTCAAACGGGTTCAAAGGGAGCTCAAGCGCAGCATCAGGGAGAGCAAGGACAACTTCAGAAGAAAACTGGAGCACAAACTGGAGGAAAACAACACCAGGGACGTCTGGAGTGGTATGAAGGAGATCACTGGTTTCAAGAGGAGAGATGGGGGAGCAGCTGGGGATGAACGACGTGCGAATGAGCTGAACACGTTCTTCAATAGGTTCAACTCCAACCCCCCAGCCCCCAGCGGACCATCCACTGCCTCCACTGACTCTACGACTGCCTCTACTGCGTCTCTGAGCAACAACCCCCCACCTCCCCCCACCACCCCAGTCACCATCTCCCCCCACCCCCCCGCTGGCCTTTACCACAGACCTTCTCACACCTCCCACCCCCAGGACATCCTCACATCCCCCACAGCCCCCCACCACCTCCTGCAACACAAACATCTCTGCACCACCCTCAAACCCATCGCTGACATCCCCCACCCCCCAGTCTGGACTCCACATCACAGCCAGCCAGGTGAGGAGAGAGCTGGAGAGGCTCAAACCGAGGAAAGCTGCGGGGCCGGACCGCATCAGCCCTCGTTTGCTGAAGGCCTGTTCCAGCCAGCTCTGTGGAGTTCTCCAGCACCTCTTCAACCTGAGCCTACACCTTCAGAGAGTGCCAGTGCTCTGGAAAACATCCTGCCTGGTCCCAGTGCCCAAAAAAGGACGTCCTGCTGCACTGGAGGACTACAGGCCGGTGGCACTGACCTCTCACATCATGAAGGTCATGGAAAGACTGGTCCTGGCCCACCTCAGACCGCTGGTGTGCCCATCACAAGACCCCCTGCAGTTTGCATATCAGCCCCATGTTGGGGTTGATGATGCAATCATCTACCTGCTGCAGAAGGCTTACTCCTCCCTGGACAGACCCAACACCTCAGTCCGGATCATGTTTTTCGACTTCTCCAGCGCCTTCAATACCATCCAGCCCACTGCTGAAGGCCAAACTGGAGGGCACGCAGGTGAGTGCTCCCCTCATCGCTTGGGTCGATGACTATCTGACGGGCAGACCACAGTTTGTGAGATTACAGAACTGTGTGTCTGATCATCTGATCAGTAACATCGGGGCCCCCCAGGGAACTGTGCTGTCCCCTTTCCTCTTCACCACATACACTGCTGACTTTAAGCACTGCACAGAGACGTGTCATCTGCAGAAGTTCTCTGATGACACGGCCATTGTGGGGTGTGTTGAGGGCGGAGGGGAGGCTGAGTACAGGGACCTGGTTGACCGCTTTGTGAAGTGGTGTGGGGAGAACCGCATGCAGCTCAACGTGGCGAAGACGAGGGAGATGGTGGTGGATTTCAGGAGGACCAAGCCCCTGCCCTCTCCTGTCTGCATCGGTGGGACGGCTGTGGAGGTGGTCCCTGCTTACAAGTACCTGGGTGTCACACTAGACAATAAACTGGACTGGTCCACCAACACAGAGGCCGTCTACAAGAAGGGCCTGAGCCGGCTTTATTTCCTGAGGAGGCTCAGGTCCTTCAACGTCTGCAACAAGATGCTGCAGATGTTTTATAAGTCTGTTGTGGCGAGCACCATCTTCTTTGCTGTGGTGTCCTGGGGTGCGGGCATCAAGGCTAAGGACGCCAACAAACTGAAAAAACTGATTAGGAAGGCAGAGTCTGTGGTTGGCTCTAAGCTTGTCACCCTGGAGGAGGTGGTGGAGGACAGGATGCTGGCAAAACTGCTGGCAATCATGGACAATCCCTCTCACCCCCTCCACAAAACACTAGACAAGCTAAGGAGCAGCTTCAGCCACAGACTCATTCAACCCCGCTGCTCTAAGGAACGATACAGGAAATCGTTCCTCCCAACCGCAATAAGACTATACAACTCATCTACCTCTGTCAGAGCCACCATCACAGAACTGCACTAAATATACCTGTCTCAATTCATCATTTTATACAATAATATTGTCTTTTGCACACTCTGTCTACATATTCTTACACTCACAGTATATTATATTATCTATTGTATCGCCAAATACTTATATTTATACCCGTACTATATATCATATATTATATCATACTCTTTGTATATTCTTTGTATATATAAGTCTATATACACATATTTTATTTATACATGTGTACATGTTATTAATATTATATTTTACTATTATTATTATTATATATACTGTTGCTGCTATTATTACTATATACTGCTATTATATTGGTATAATTACTATCATATATAAATATATATTATATACTATATATACTGTACTATTTTTGATATACTGTCTAACAATAACATTACCATCATATCATCAGTACTATTACCATCATCTGCCACTGCACCTTATCTACCTATTTTATCTTGTGTTTCTGTTTTTATTCTTTCTACCGCAATATTTTATATTTTATATTTTATTCTATTGTATTGTATTTTATTGTATTCAAATGTACCGGCTGCTATGACGACTTAATTTCCCCTCGGGATGAATAAAGTAATCTATCTATCTATCTATCTATCTATCTAGATGCATCACTTACTGTTGAGAGGTGCTGGCACAGCTCGGCGAAGACTGCAGCAGAGTGTGGCTTCTGCACGGCCCTCTTGAAAACGAGCTCAACCATTTCCTGCAACTGCTCCGCTATGGAGCCAGAACAGTCTCAAAAGGATTAAATGCACACAGAAATGAATACATGCGCAAAAAAGATCCACAAATACATTTTCAACGCCGCTGGCTCAACACACTTGTCACACTAATCAGCGGCGTTGTCCGGCTGACTGTGGCTGGTTAGAGCACTTCATGTGTGTACGGTCACATACGGTTATAACGAACTTTGATAACGGGGATAGCGGGCTAGCCACCATGCTAACTGCGGTGGGAACAGCGCCAAAACCCGCTGACTTAATCCCAAGGCTCTCATGACACTGTTTCTCAAACACCGTCAGGTTAGAAGCAAACACTTGGTAGTAGTTAGTATCGGGTGTCCGTGCTGACTGTGTGTGGAAGCTGGGGGGGAAGCTAGCTGCCTCCGTGTAGCTTCAAGCTGTTGCAGCTGTTGAATTAGCAACGCAGTTTGGAAACAAGACCGGGGAACCGCTGCGTTAAGACACGATAACATAAGCACTTTGACCCGCTGGGTGTCACTTTATTTCAGCAAAACTGTCGCGTCATCAACAGCCCTTTTCTGTTGTCATCGTTCACTGTGTGTGAGGAGCCGGGGATCAGCGTCTACTAATTCTATGTCTATTGGCTGGCGGGCTAAAAACCTCCAGGCTGCCTGCGGGCGTTTTAATGACATCGTGTAATGGCACTCACGTGATTGGCTGTACAGGAGTGAGACATCTGATTGGCTACAGACGATCCCCTCTTAGAAAAAATGCATTCGTGAAACAGAGTCGCGTCAGGGGAGTCTCAAAAGTCTCAAAAGTCTCACACACAAATGCAGCGAGGTTTACAAATTAAAAGCACTTTGTAAATGCAGGTCCAACAGTTTATATATGAATGTAACAAGCTCCAAATATGTATTTGATGAAGATTGCAAATACTTTTACATGCATATATTTGTGAATTTTTTTTCTATTTGTGTGTGCATCGGAAATATGTTTATGAATCTTATATTTTACATGTGAATTTTTTTTACTTATATATGGAATGAAACATTTGTGTGTGCATTGAAAATGTATTTGTGGATCTTTTTTGTGCATGTATTCATTTCTGTGTGCATTTAATCCTTTTGAGACTGTTCTGGCTCCATACTCCTCACCGTCCAACTCCTCGTGACTCAGATCCGTCATGAAAGCTTGAAAGTTTTCGGTGAAGCAGCTGACGGACTTCTTCCTCATCTCTCCCAGCAGAAGAGGAGCTGGCTTGCAAGTTAATTCCACGCTTTTATTTCGTTTTGGGATCATGTTGATTCCAATAAATCGAAGTTGTCTTCAAGGCAAATCCAAAGAAACAAGTTCCGGTGCAAGAAACAAGTTCAGGAGCAAGAAACAAGTTCAGGAGCAAGAAACAAGTTCAGGAGCAGGAAACAAGTTCCGGTGCAACCAGCCAATAGTGAGAAGACAACTGAGTGAAAAATGAAAACTGACGTTTAAGTAACGACAGACTTCAAAGGTATAAGGCTGTTGCCTTGGTGACCTGCAGTGACATACGTCAAAGGAACAAAGCCTGATAACGTAAAAAATAATAATACAGAAAATGCTTCTTTTTTTTTAAATGTAAAAGAAGTTTCATTAAATTCAAACTTAATAACGGTTTGAGTGAAAAATCCTAGAAGACGTTTCTGAAACTTAAAAAATAAATTATATTCAGAAGTGTTACAAAAAGGCTATCATACGCTAATAAGGAATGATAATGAGCTCTTTAAGGTATGAAAAAAACTGCGCGCGCACATCCTGCGGCGCACATAAATAAAAAATAAATACAATTAAATCAAATTAATAAAAAAACTGTGCGCGCACATCCTGCGGCGCACATAAATAAAAAATATATTTAAAAATAAAACATAAAAAATAAAAACAATTGTATCAAATTAATAAAAAAAGTGTGCACATTCTAAATAAAAAAGCATGAAATGGCGTACGCCAAAGCTAATTCCGATTTACAAAACCATGCGCACGCAAAACCTCAACTCCAAATCCGCCCTCCACAGCCCCAATTTCTACTATAAATGGTCAATGCAAAGCACGTCACGAATATTAAATTATGAATCCGACCAATGGGTTTCCACCGTGAGTCCTGACCGAGGCACGGCATCAAGCTATGTGAAGAGGAAGTGAAACTTTCTGACACTGACATCGAGTTGTTTGTTAGTGAGGTGGAGGTGAAGAGCGACTTTATGGGACAGCAGTGATGTCACTAATAAAGAAAATACACTGATACTCTGCCGCTGCTGCTGTGTATAACACAATGTGGGAGATCAGAAATCGCTGAACCCTCGCTTCCTCCTCCTCATCCTTCCATTCGCATGCACAAATCGTGCAGAACCCCGCATCGGTGTCACGGCAGTATTTATCCATTTAGAGCATCTGACCGATTCCCTCACATCAGTGGATCCAGTCTCTCAGCACGTGTCACCAAGTACGACATGAAGTGTTGTGAACTCAGTCTGTTGATATCAATCCTCTTCCGCTCCTCTCCTCTGAAGCAGAAGGAGCAGACACCAACACGCGCGGCTAGACCCGCTACGTCTTCCTCTGTATCTGACGCGTTGATGATGAAATGAAACAACTAACCTAAAACGACTTCTATAACAAATGTTATAACTTAGTCACACTTTAAAAGTATGACTAAGATATACGTGAGGAAGTGTCTGCTTAACCTCTGATATTAAAATGTTGAAGCCACAGTTTATGTGATTGAAGCGTTTATTTGTTTAACACAAGTCTGAGTAGATTTTCTCCCATTTATTTTCAACCCTAACTTCATAAACACTTGTATAGACATCATATATCAGAGACTTTATTTCTTCTCAACCTCTAATCTCAGATTCCTGTGTTCTGCAGCTTCTTCTGAATCAAGAGGAACGAGAGCTGTTTGTGGGACTCGTCTCCAAGAGGACAGGAAGAGACATTCAGAAGAAATCTGTCTCAATCAACCTTGTAGACTTTGAGTGGAGTTTCATATAGGTCAGTGAGAGCTCTCTCCCTAGGTCATTTGTCAATTTGTCTCTTTAATTTTGTACATGTAATCATATTGTTCTTCTCCTGTCCACTAAATATTAATCAATTCATTTCCAAATATGGGTATGCTTCCTTTCCATGTACACAAAAGGGAACATGCTCCCTTGTCCAAGGGCACGTAATCCAATGTAGGATTTGATCTCTTTATTTCTCTCTGTTAGAAATTAGGATCAGTTATTGGATGTATTTACTTCATGAATGTCACTTGTTGATCTTCCATGTAATCAAGTTGCAGAGCTTGTGTTGTTGAATTAATAGTTTTAAAGAGATTCGTCTGATAGAGGCAGTCTTATTTGACCAGGACCATTCAAAATGAATAAAGAAAGGAATATTTCATGTTGTTTTTAATTATCACGTGTTATACATTCTCTTTGTGGGATTAATGTTTTGTCCTGATACTTGCATCATTTCTCCAAGTGTTTTACAAGGTTCATTTGTTTTATCAAATGTAATGAACAGACTGATAACTGTCATGTTCTGAAATCTACATCAGTAATGGATAACTTTGTTTCTAACAACAAAAAAACAGCAAGTATTTCAGTAGCTGCATTTCATACCGTAATCATTCAGTATACGTTGTTCAGAATATCACATCAACACATGGAACCAAGGTTTTGGTAAAGATGAGTTTAATTTATAGGAACTGACTGTCATCATGCTGCTATTACATTAAATTAATAAGACCGTGTCCTCGCCGCCGGTCTACGGGGAGTATAAAGTGAGCGGACGGACGGAAGTTGCATCCGCGCAGGAGTCAGGACATCAGCTTCATGCAGCTCGTCCAGGGCCTGATGTCGGCATGTGGCGGAATGTGCACCGCTGTTATAACGACCGATGTAAACTCCCTCGGGATGTAATAAGGTCGGCATCTGATCACGAGCTGCTCCAGGTCCGGAGAACAGCCCGAAGAAATAATCTCCACATCTGAGCACCACACATTGTTCTCCATGCAGCAGACACCTCCTCCCTTGCTCTTCCCAGAGTGTGTTGTCCGGTCCTGACGCTGAATGGAGACCCCCTCGGGAACCATGGCGGAGTCCGGGATCGAGGGGTCGAGCCAAGTCTCCGTGAAAACCATCACGTTACAAAAAGTCAGACTGCGGTTCAGAACTGTTCCTTGTAAAGTGTCTTAAGATCTTCTTGTTGATGTTCCAGCCCGATTTGGGGGGTGGGTATCAACTGAGTTGAACCCATGTTTTCTCCTGGATTACAGAAGAGGGCCTATAGTTTTTCGTATGACTGAAGATTACAGCGCTCATTTATACGCTGGCTCGCAACAAACAATTTGCGTCCTCACCTGCTGCGGCCACGCTGCACTTACTCACACACACAGAAACGGCAGTGGAGAGAGAGAGAGAGGGCGAGAGGGAGCGCTACGGTGTCCCTAAATAGATGTCGCCAAAGCCCTGCAGCCTATAAGAATCACTGTCCTGTCAGGTAAATTAAAATATCAGCAGAACGGGAAACGCGCCCGCACATCCTACGGGCGCGTCCTGCGGCGCATATCCTGGGGCGCACATAAATAAAAAAAAATATATAACAATTTAATTAAATCAAATGAATAAAAAAACTGTGCGCGCACATCCTGCGGCTGCCGCAAATCCTAAATAAAAAATAAAAAAATTAAATTAAATCAAATTTATATAAAAACTGCGCGCGCACATCCTACGGACGCGTGCTGCGGCGCATGTCCTGGGGCGCACATAAAAAAAATATATATATATAATAATTTAATTAAATCAAAGTAATAAAAAAAACTGTGCGCGCAAATCCTGCGGCGCACATAAATAAAGAATATATTTAAAAATAAAAACCATAAAAATGTAATTTATCAAATTAATAAACAAACTGTGCGCGCACATCCTGCGGGCGGTGCACATTCTAAATACAAAAGCATGAAATTGAGTACGCCAAAGCTAATTCCGATTTATAAAACCATGCACACGCAAAACCTCAACTCCAAATCCGCCCTCCACCCCCCCAATTTCTACTATAAACGGTCAATGCAAAGCACGTCACGAATATTAAATTATGAATCCGACCAATGGGTTTCCACCGTGAGTCCTGACCGAGGCACGGCATCAAGCGATGTGAAGAGGAAGTGAAACTTTCTGACACTGACATCGAGTTGTTTGTTAGTGAGGTGGAGGTGAAGAGCGACTTTATAGGACAGCAGTGATGTCACTAATAAAGAAAATACACTGATACTCTGCCGCTGCTGCTGTGGATAACACAATGTGTGAGATCAGAAATCGCTGAACCCTCGCTTCCTCCTCATCCTTCCATTCGCATGCACAAATCGTGCAGAACCCCGCATCGGTGTCACGGCAGTATTTATCCATTTAGAGCATCGGACCGATTCCCTCACATCAGTGGATCCTTGCCTCCACTCTGGGATATTATTTGGAAAGTTTCTACATTTCTTGTTAGTGATCTCCTGTGCGCTCTATGCGCTCTGCGCTGGGTGGCTCTGCGCGCTGGGTCGCTATTACATGTGTAGCGGGTCAGTTCTTAATAAAGTTTTATACTTTTAGCAGTGTCATTTTCCCCGCTCTGGATGTGTTAATTAACCTGACAGGACGGCAACTCCTATAGGCTGCAAGGAGGCGGAGGAGTTTATTTAGGGACACCTTAGCACTCTCCCTTGTCCTCTCTCTCTCTCTCCCCACTGCCGGTCCTGTGGGTGTGTGCGGAAGTTTAGCGTGAGCGCAGCACGTGTGGTCGCAATTGTTTGTCGCAGTAAGTTGCTGGAAGTTATATAATGTTAACGGCGATCACAGAGAAAGTGTCCGCAAATTGTAACTGAAGTTTGTCCTTAGAGCCCAGCGTGAAGCTGTGTCTGTGTGCGACTGTGACGGCGTCACCGTGGATGCACGCTGTCCCTGCTTTATTTTAATGAATTAAAAGTATGAGATAAGGATGTGTTTTTATGTTTGTAAATGTTTTTAAATATTATAAATGTGTTTAAATTGTGTGACCTAACTATAACATGTTTGTTTTATAGGGCTGCCTCCAGCTAAATAGTTACGGTCACGGTTTTTTCCCACTTTAGATTTTATTTAGATTATTTGGTTTGATTATTTGTTTCTTTGTGTTTTGTTTTGTTCTATTGCAAGGTGCAATATATATGGTTGACTGGGACTGTGCAATTCAGCGGTAGTGACTTGAATGGTGGTGAATTATTGGCTCCATAAAGTAGAGGCCCTCTTTTGTCATTTTGTTGTTGTATATCGTTTGCAGTGATTTTCTTAAAGTGTGTTGTGTTTGGTTTTTAATGCATGATATTTCAGCATTGTACAATTGGGTCTGGAGCCTCTAATTTCTCTCTATTTTAAACTGTCATTTATATCAAGTCCAGGCCAGCCTTTCCAACCTTTGCACATGTCACTTTACTGTTTGAGCAGTCTGTTTTAAATCATTTGCATTTATTAAATAAATTGTATTTTGTATTGATATCTCAGCCTCCCGTCCCGTCTTATTCTGGATACTTGTTGAACCGAATTGACATTAACTGTCATCTCTGAACCATTTTTAATCACTACACATGCTTGCATTGTTACGATTCTTAAAGTGTGCTATGGTTGTTTAATGTATGATATATTAATGTAATGAACCGACTGATAACTGTCATGCTCTGAAATCTACATCAGTAATGGACAACAAAACCAGTATTAGTATTTCAGTAGCTGCATTTCATTTACCGTAATCATTCAGTATACGTTGTTCAGAATATCACATCAACACAGGGAACCAAGGTTTTGGTAAAGAGGAGTTTAATTTATAGGAACTGACTGTCATCATGCTGCTATTACCTTAAATTACATTGTACAGTATTTGGGATTATGTTGAATTTTATTTAAAACAATAATAAACAGACAAGTTAATTTACATGACAATTGTTTACAGTGCGGAAGTTACACTGTAACAGACTGCGTCACACTCGCGCTGTGGGTTTTATGCGGTGTCCTCGCCGCCGGTCTACGGGGAGTATAAAGCGAGCGCACGGACGGAAGTTGCATCCGCGCAGGACATCAGCTCCTGTGGGAACACACGAGCAAAGCGGAAGCGCATTGCTCCGCGCCCGTCAGCCCGTGATTCTGCTTTCTCCGCTGGTTGTGTATGCTCCGTTCAATGAAGGGGTTCGGGGTAAATGATGATCTTCATAGCATTTAATCATGTTCGGGGAAACACTCGGGGATATTGAAACTCCAGGAGAACCGCAGGGAACTCTAAAGTACGGGACACATATTTTAACATTTAAATATAATATGTCATTAATATCGTTTAAAATCATTTCCCAGTGTGTTTCCCCGAACTATGCCCCGAAACCATCGGTGCCGAACGCGATCGCAGCCGAAGTGAACAGCGCCACTGAGTTACATGGGGGCGGGCGTGAATGTTACGGGGTCAATTCTGAATAAAGTTTTATAGTTTTGGCAGTATTATTTTCCCCGTTCTGCTGATGTTTTAATTTACCTGACAGGACGGTGATTCCTATAGGCTGCGGGAAGTCGGCGCAGTCTATTTAGGGACACCGTAGCTCTTCCCTTCTCCCCCTCTCTTATTGTGTCCGTGACATTAAGTTAAGTTGTCTTTTCCTGTTTTAGTAATTGTTCTCAAGACAATAAGGACGGGGTGGGTCCCTGCTTTATTTGAATGAATTAAAGGTATGACATAATGATGTGTTTAATGTTTGTAAATGTTTTTGAAACATTTTGATAAACTGGTTCAAATTGTATGACCTAAATACAACATGTTTGTTTCTGTTGAGTTGTGTTGCACTATTGCTGCAGCTACCGTTGCATTCGGAGGAAAGAATAAATGATGGCGTTATCTTTAGCCGTTGTTGGCGTATTTATTAACAGGCTGCTGACACATCAGTCTCACGGTCAGAGCTACTTTAACTGACACACTAACATATAGCAGGTTGGCTCTTATAGCCTGTACCTTGGCGCCATCCTGTGGCGTAACCATATATACATATTACAATACAGCATTACATATACATCTGAGTACATAATGAATATATCTCAACACCCCCACTTGTACTCAGGTTGCTATACTTCAAGCAAAAGAAACACAGGAAAACAGAATGAATGTGAACCTCTGTCATACACATATCAATCTCCAAAAAGAGCATTTGCAAACTTCTTCAGTTTCAACTTATTTACAGGTTTGGTCATTACATCAGCAACCATGTCATCAGTAGAACAATACATCAAAATCACCCTTCCCTCAATCACAGTTGACCTGATAAAGTGGTACTTTATGTCAAAGTGTTTACACCTCTGTCTGTGTACAGGGTTTTTGGCAAGAGCTATTGTCCCCTGATTGTCCTCATGTACAATAGTTTGTGTGTAATTGTAGTTATCTATACCCCCTAGTAACTGCTCCAGGTATAGACACTCCTGTATGGTTGAAGCCAGTGCCATATATTCTGCCTCGCAGGTTGATAGCGCAACTGTGGGTTGTTTTCTAGTCTTCCACGAGACTAGAGAGCTGTTCTGACTAAGACTGACAGAGTATCCTGTGGTACTGCGTCTGTCACTTGTATCAGCCGCCCAGTCAGCATCACTGTAGGCTTGTATACCTAGCTCCTCACTGTCGTTTCTCTTAAAGCTTAACCCTTTCTCTGCAGTGCCTTTGAGATACCTTAAAACATGCTTCACAGTGACCCACTGCTCCTCTGTAGGCTCAGCAAAATACTGTGATAATCTGCTCACCACAAAACTTAAATCCGGTCTGGTACAAGTAGTCAAGTATATAAGACTACCAACAGCCTCCCTGTACATCCTGACATCTTCCATCTTTACTGCATCTTCAGTATACTCTAGCTTCTGCTCACAGGGTGTTTCTCTGGTCCTACAATCTTGCATATTAAAACGCTGTAGTATCTTGTTAGTGTAGCTTTCCTGTGACATCTTTACACATCCATCTGATTGACTGAAATCAATACCCAGAAAATGTTTGAGTTTGCCTAAATCTTTCATCTTAAACTTTTCTGCGAGCATCTCTTTCACCTTTTTCAGTCTTTCTTCATTGCTTGCTGCAATGATCAAGTCATCGACCCATGTGATTATGATCACCTTCCCTTCATTTGACTCTTTGGCATAAACACAGTGGTCGGCTGGGTTTTGTAATATTATGTTTTTTTTAAACCATTTCATTCATATTGCTGCCTCAACGTGATGCTGACACGGACACGTTAACTCGGGATGGGTTTTTGTAGGATTTTTATTTCAGCGAGACCTTCAGTAGATCACCACACTTCACTCACAAGCGCTTTGTGAAAATGACGAATCTGCCACCGGCTCTGCAAATGACCCTCAACATCTGGAAAAAGGTAAAGAAATCGCCAATGTCAGGCCATGTGTGTTCTGTTATTGTCCGGAGACTCCGCCCTCTGTTGCTTCCCGCTCTTTTTGTCCCTCACCTGTTCCCGGTCATCAACCTGATTGTTTGCCTGATTTGTTCACCTGTGTCTTGTCTTTGTTCCCCCTTCTATTTAAGCCCAGTCTTCCTGTTGTCCCCTGTCGGATTGTATCGTTTGTTTGTGAGAATCTATGTAAAGATTCTGCCGTGTTTGAACCTTGTTTTACCTGGTCTGGTACTAGACTCAGATTTTTGATCCTCTCTGTTTTTCCCTTTTGGAATTCTGTTTTTGAATTGGACTCTCTGTTTTTTGCACTTGTGTTTTTTGCCTTTTTGGATCCTTGTTTTTTCTATTTTTGGAAATAAATAAGTATTTTTTTGCATCTTGGTCTGCGATTTAGTCCTTACTCTGAGAAAGGAGAGGCACTGTCTAACGCCGAGTTTACCCCGGGGCGTGGAAGCGCAGTGCAGCGCCAAGGAAATCAAGCGCCTCCTATCCACTCCCTGTTAAACCTTTGTGCGGTGCACATCGGATGCGCTGCGCCACGCTGCTTCACTCGCGCCCTGAACCAATGGTTTCGGCGTAGAGTCTATTTTTTTCACTCGCCGCGAGCGTAACGCGCCAAGGAACAAACTGAAAATGATTTTAAACGATCTGTTGTCCTAGAGTTTTAATTCCCCCAATTTTCCCAATCACATAATTAAATTCCCCCCTGCCCATCCACTACAGCTACACAAGCAGTCATATGGATACAAATAGAGGGGGGGGGCTATGAGACCATCATCATATACCCCCAAACGAGTACATTGAATGGGTTACATTCAACAGCAAGCGGAGAAAGCAGAATCGCGGGCTGACCGTCGCTGAGAAATGCACATCCGGTGTGAACAGCCGGCGCCGCACTTTCCACCTAAAAACGATGAAATGAACTGAACTATGAAGTAGTTCAGATTTTGAATGGTGAACTATGAACGTGAACTATTCATGTTTACTTGTATGAACTGAACTTTGAACTAGTTCATGAGAGGTGTGAACGTGCACAACACTGTTCAAATCGTAATTCACGTCGGCAGCAACGACTCCCGGCTTCGCATGTCGGAGGTCACTAAAGTTAATGTTGAGTCGGTGTGTGCTTTTGCAAAAACGATGTCGGACACAATAATTTTCTCTGGCCCTCTACCTAACACAACAGGTGATGACATGTTGTCTTTTAACCTCTGGCTGTCGAGGTGTCCTGTAAACGGTGTGGGCTTTGTAGATGACTGGCAAACTTTTTGGAGGAAACCTGGACTTGTTAGGAGAGACGGCGTTCATCCCACTTGGGATGGAGCAGCTCTCTTATCTAGGAATATTACTCAGTCTATTACATGACAACCCAGAGTTGGGACCAGGAAGCAGAGCTGCAGTGCTAAAAACTTCTCTGCGCTCCCTCTGGGACAGTCACACAACCCCATAGAGATTGTGTCTGTCCACCGTCCGAATCCACACAATAATCTAATACAAATTAACACAACCTCTGAAACAACACAGGAAACCAAGACTTTGAAATGTGGTCTTTTAAACATTAGATCACTGTCATCAAAGGCTATTTTAGTTAATGAACTAGTCTCAGACTACAACATAGATGTATTATCCCTCACTGAGACGTGGCTGCATCCTGATGAATATGTCAGTCTAAATGAATCTACTCCCTCCAGTCATATAAATTCACAGGTTCCCAGAGAATTCGGACGAGGAGGTGGAGTTGCTGCTATTTTTAACCCCAGTCTATCAATTAATCCTAAACTAAACTATAACTCATTTGAATGTCTTGTTCTTCCACGCCAATCCAGGAAACACCAACAGCCAATCATATTTGCTGTAGTTTACCGTGCTCCGGGGGCTTAAACTGAATTATTTACGGAATTCCCCGAGTTTTTTTCAAACCTAGTCCGAAAGACCTATAACATAATTATTGTTGGTGACTTTAATATTCATGTTGACAATAATAAAGATAGCCTTAGTGTAGCATTAATTTCGATACTAGATTCAATTGGTTTCAGTCAGTGTGTACACCAACCTACTCATTGTTGTAACCACACACTTGACCTTGTATTATCATACGGTGTCGGAATTGAACATTTAACAGTACTCTGATCACCCAGGATCAGTTTACCAAAATAATCTCAGGTTCTAAACCAACAACCTGTATCTTAGACGACATTGCCCTTGCTTTCAATGAAACAGTCAGGAACTGGTGAGTGATCTTCGATCCTGATTTGTCCTTTAATTCTCACCTACAACTAATTTCTAGGACCGCCTTTTTCCACTTGCGTAATATCTAAAAAATCAGACATGTACTTCGCAAAAAGATGCAGAAAAACTAGTCCACGCCTTTGTTACATCCAGACTGGACTATTGTAATTCATAACTATCATGCTCCAGCAGTAAGTCGTTAAAAAATCTGCAGCTTGTCCAAAATGTTCTTCAATGATACTGAAACAACCCTTAAGTTATTTATCTTTGAATACATGTAAATGTATATTTGTGTCCCCTTTAGGAGTAAGAGGAGGTATCCACCCCTTTAACATATCAATATTTAATGGAATCATATTTAGTGGCTTGTGTTTATATACACGGTATATGCATATAGATCTATATATCTATATATATATCCCCTGATGCTGTCAGAACACATGAACCTGCTGAATGTTGCATCAGTAAAGATACAGACACTGATGCACATGTTTTTATCTCATTACACCAGGATCACTGGTCTTATTATGAAATCTGTACAACAGAGAACTTCTGTCTCACGTTTCTTCTTTATTCTATTCTACTTGTTTTCATGTTCATATACAGTTCTTCCGCCATCTGCAGGCAGACGTCACCACTGACTCGGATTCTTTCAGTTCATGAGGAGTTTGTTTTCAATGTGTTTCTCTATAATTTGTTTAAGTCTTGACATTTTAAGTAAAAAGCCTTGATATTATGTATATTAGGATTTGGCTCTATTTGTAACCGGTCTATCCTTTGTGGTCTACCTGCGTTGTGTGTCAGTTTGTGAAGTAGAAGACCGGGACAGGACTTGTATCACTACTGAATTTGTCTGTTATGTTGAAGCCACAGTTCATGTGATTGAACCGTTTTTTTATTTAACACAAGTACTGAGTACATTGTACAAAGACCTTTTCCTTATAAATCAAACACGACACTTTGGTGAATTAAGGTTTTCAGTCATCAAATGTTGTCTTAGACACATAATGAGATTATTGACTCATATCTTAACAATCAATGATTGATTGGATTCAAACCAAAATGTAAAAGCCCTGTGATTAATTTCAAATTACAACAAAACATTCATCAAAGTGTTCTTGTGTGATTACAATACTGTGCGTGTTGCTGCTGGGACTTTCTATATCATATCTGCCAGTCGTGCACATTACAACAGAATTTACTGATGCAACATTCAGCAGGTTCTTGTGTTCTGACAGCATCAGGGAATATATATACATATAGATATATAGATCTATATGCATATACTGTGTGTATATACACACAAGCCACTAAATATGATTTTATTAAATATTGAAATTGAAAATCGTTATTTGTATATCCCATATTCACAAATCACAATTTGTCTCATAGGGCTTCAACATGGTCTGACATCCTCTGTCCTTAACCATCAGCAAGAGTAAGGAAAAACTACTAAAACCCTTTTACAGGGTAAAAATATGTAGAAACCTCAGAGAGAGCCACATGTGAGGGATCCCTCTCCCAGGACTGACAGAAGGGCAATAGATGTCAAGTGTACGAAAACATCATCAAGATTAAAGTTTTTAGCAGCATTAGTGAGGGTAAACATTTTGAAGGATAACTTCAAAACTATATGTCAAGCAGTCCTGCTGCAACTAAATGCTTCCTAGTTTAGAACATAGGACAAGTAACGTTCTGCCGCACTAATTAGCTCTAACTATAAGCTTTATCAAATAGGAAGGTTTTAAGCCTACTTTTAAACATACAGATGCTGTCTGCTTCCCGAACTGAAAGTGGTAGATTATTCCACAGCAGAGGGGCTTGATGGCTGAAAGCTCTGGCTCCTACTCTACTCTTTAAAACATAGTCAAATGAAGCAGCAGTTTACAGGGTGAAGGAGTGGGGAATATTAAATTAAATAATATGAATATATGTGAAGTAAGTGTATTTGTATGAGTGGGGGAGCAGAATGTATATGGTGACTGTTCAGAGGGTCAGTGTTGATTGTTCAGAAGCCTAATGGCCTGGAGGAAGAAGCTGTTTGTGTGTCTGGTAGTCCGTGCTCGGATGCTCCGGTAACGTCTGCCAGACAGCAGCAGTGTGAGAAGTCCACAGCCTGTGTGGCTCTGGTCCTTGATGATCTTCAGTGCTCTTCTCAGGCATCTTGTGCTGTAGATGCCTTGCACGGAAGGGAGATGGCAGCCGATGATACCAGGTCAGGTCATCTGTGAAGAACACACCGAGGAGCTCACCACCTGGGGTCTGCTCGTCAGGAAGTCCAAGATCCAGTTACACAGGGGGGTTTTAAGACCCAGGCTCCTGAGCTTGGGGACGAGCTTGGCAGGCACAATTGTGTTGAATGCGGAGCTGTAGTCCACGAACATGATCCTCACATATGTGTTGGCCTTCTTCAGGTGGGAGAGGGTGGTGTGTGTTGTCGGGGCGATGGCATCGTCCGTGGATCGGTTTGGGCGGTGAGCAGATGTGGCTTTTGACCAGCCGCTCGAAGCACTTCATGATGGTGGAGGTCAGTGCTACAGGGCGGTAGTCGTTTAAGCAGGTGATGGATGATTTCTTAGGTATGGGGATGATGGTGGCCTGCTTGAAGCAGGAGGGGACTGTCGAGAGATTTAGGGAGAGGTTGAATATGGAGGTGAAGACCTCCGTTAGCTGGTAATAGAGCAGTAATGCTGGTTATGATTTATGACTTTTAATCATAATACTTAATTAGGTGGATTTTATGCTCGCCACAATAGAGCCACCTCCTCGTGTCATAACTAAACTGCAAATTATATTATTTCTATGGTCAGAATCTTGGTCATGTCATTTATTTGTATCAATATATACATTTATTTAGTCAATAAAGTAACATTTTAGTTTTGAGAGCTCAAGATGATCTCTAAACTTATTTTGAGACTGACCAGTGATCCAAAACTCAAAGACGAATCATTTAGAAAATAAACAGACATTAAGAGGAGATCAGGAATTCTTCACTTTTCAATATTCTAACGAAATGCTTGATTGATAATTTAATCAACAAGCTTTTGCTTCTGGATTTTCTAAATGATTATTTTGTCTCCCAAGCCAGCAGTTCAGAGCAAGCTGGAAAGAAAACAAAAGATCACAGACAATTCATCTACACATGTAAAAGATAAGACTGGCAAATTAAAAAATATTAATATCTGACATGGGAAAAATTGTATTTCACATTAGTGAGTCATGAAATTGGATTTTATTCTGAAAGCATCATCAGTCAGAAACTTCAACAGTGGTCAAAATCAGTTTTGGATTTTCCTTCTTTTGGCCACTAGGGGGTAGGCATGTTCCATCATAATCTGGTAATTTTGTGAAAAGGAGTTTCCAACAGAACCCTCTATTCCTCTCTTTTCTTTTTCTGTTCAGTGCTTTTTGAACATGAGAAAACTTTCACAGGTGGGTGTTGGATTACAGAAACTGTATTTTAGAAATGTTTAACACTTTACTCTCTCCTTTTGGTCATTTGACCTATCTATCAGATTCTAAATCTTAGAATAAGATATATTAAAAAATAAAGTTTCCTTCACAGTGTTTTTCTTCTATACATTGTAATTATTCTGTCTAACTTCAGTACATTTGACCTCCAGTCGCTGCAGCAGTCACATGTATTGATCTGGACCTCAGATATATCTTATCTCCACAGAGCTGCAGCTGTGATCAGTCCCTTCAAACAAATACACTTTAAACAGCCTGATTGGCCTCTGCTCAATAAAACCCTGTGTGTGAAACCTGTGGAGCAAGTGGACTTTCCCTTTCAAACACGAGTCTGAATTTTGATGGGTTGACAGGGACAATTTATATAATTTACGAGACTTAGCCTGGAATAACTGAAATATCACCTGTTTAAATAAAGCAGAGACAAAATGCAGACATTAATGTAAATCATCTCTGAAATGCCAAAAGAGACAAGTGGTGATCCGACAGAGGGATAGAGAATTGAAAAATAAGATGACAACTGCAACAAGCATGTAAACTAGATTCAAACTGGCAAAATAAGATGAAAGCACAGCTTCTATGAGAGAGCCACTGCTTTCCCCCTCACTGTAGAGACTGAATCAAAGCAGCCTTAGACAAATCCTCCTTCTGTCTGTAGGCCCAAGTGCTTTGTGTTCTATTAAAGCCCATGGAAATCTACACTCTGTACGTTGTTTGATGTTGCCAACTTGTCATCTCTGTATCTCCGCAGACTTCACACATGGGCTGTTTTCTATATATAAAACTCTGTCCGAGTTGTTTCCTCTTTACCTGTGTACATACATGTATATGTAAGGGGGGGGGGGGGGGGGGGGTGTACCACCACTCGAGGGCTGGTGATAAGATAACTGGAAAGTTTTCACATTACAACGTGATCATATTTCACGTTATGATGATCCGTAACACGTTAATTATGCTCAGAAGATTGCATGTGTGTTGTGTATGTTTTGTATGACCGCTGTATGTGTGTGTTCGTATTCTGTCTGTTGTAACAATGTGTTACTGCCTTCTTGGCCACATCTGTCTTGTGAGAGATTTAACTCAATGAGATATTTACCTGGTTACAGAATGTCCATGGAGTTAACTATTCTAATGTTCAATGTTTTTTTCATAAACCAAACTAATGATGCTCTGCCATGGCAGCACATTCAAGTTACTTTAGTTCATCGTAACACTTACAAGCCTTCTTTTGTAAAAGCTTCTCATTAATTAAGTCTAATTGGCTCCTGTATATCAAACATGTTTTTTTTTTTTTGTTTTTTTTTTACTGAATTCTCATTTAGATTTGATGTTCAGTTCAGGAAGTACTTTTGTCAAATGTTGTCCCAGAAATTCTCCAGTCATCTGTGCTTATCATTGATTATTGGGAAAAGGGGAAATGTATAAGTTGTATTTCCCACATGTGTTTTAATTGAAATGTGAGGGCAGCTGCATGCAAGACATTAAAACACCCAAATAAAATTTAAAACATTTTATTCATTAGTCGACAACATATTATAAACCCCTAACAGAGTAAAGACTTGTTCAGGGCATGATGTCACCCAGTGTACATTATACAGAGTAGGGGCAGGGGTTGCAGTAGGGGGTTTCTGTCCATTTACAAATATCTCTGTATAAGTTTTATAAGTGTATGAGTTGTATTTCCCACATGAGTTTTCATTAAAAACTTAGTGGGGGTGGAGCCTGCCCTCTTCCGTGCATCCACTGTGTCCTTCAACAAAAGGGAGAGCCTTGGTGCCCTCTTCCCTTCCTCTGCGATGAACCTCAGCTGGTTCTAGTAGGAGTCCAGAGACGTGACCACCTCCAGGTCCTGCTAGATGAGCTGGAGGAGCTCACAGAGGCTCTCCAGAGATGGCCCGTCTCCGTTCTGCAGCAGCCTCCTGATGCAGCAGTACATGGCTTTCTCCTCCAGAACCTTTGAGAGGAACAGCTCCCCAATAAACTTGATGCTATTGAGGAGGCGTCCGGAAGGTTTTGCGTTGAGTTGCTCTTCCCTCAGCCGGTCGATGACCCTCACGTCCCTGACTGGCTCCAGGCAGGACCCACTCTTCCGATAAATGCCCTCCCTTTCAAAGTTCTTCCTGAACTCTGCCTGGCAGTGTTTGACCAGCAGAGACCTGAAGGAGACGCTGGCTGACCAGTCGGACAAGGATTGGACCTCCACCTGAAGAGGAGAAAACCATAAGGAAATATTAACATTAATGCTACTCACATACATACATAGTGATCAGTGTGTTCTGATTTGAGGATTAAATCAGCACACAAATGAATGAAAATAAGTGAACTCATTATTTGAATAAGACAACATGGGTCAAAAGTGACCCCACTCAGTATTTATTATTTATATCTTTGCAGTAAATTATTTCCGTCATTTAGTATTTCAGGTATTTTTCAAATAACTGTTTTTTTCACTTCCCTTCTAATTCACAACATGGGTCAAAAATGTTGTATTGTAAAATACATTCTTATTAAGTCTTATTTACAATCTATTACTAGTGAGAAAGATAATTTATAATTTACCCAAGGGGTTTGCATAGCTTGTTTATCAAAAGGCTAAATTAAGGTTACAACCTGCATACAAAAGATAAGCTGTCCGACTAATTAAGAAACAGGATAAAGTAGCTTCCAGCGCAACATGGCGCCGTACTAACGGGTGCCTGTCGTAGCAGCTCCTGGTACTACTGTCGGTTTTTTTGTGTTTTTATAACGTTTGCGATTTGTTTTTTATATTTATTTTTGCACTGCTCTGTGCATCTCCGTCCCGCACAATGACGAGATGCTTTTGAAATTTATTGGACACTTTTTATAACTTTTAACCGCACTTCGGTCTCTTCGGATCACTGGGAGAATGCCTGCAACACACGCCGGCATTGTTTACACCCGCGACCAGCTGATCGCCCTGAGGCACACTACCCTCTTGGCCGGAGAGAGACCCACCATCCCGGAGGAACTAAAGAGGAGACGGCGGGGCTGCAGAGCGGGGCTTAAACGGAGGAAGGAGAAGAGGAAGTTTAAGCCCTTCATCCCTGCAGTAATCACTGGAAACGTGAGGTCGCTGGCAAATAAAGTGGACGAACTGGAAGCGCTCATCAGGACACAGAGGGAGTACAGGGAGTCCAGTATTGTGTGTCTCACGGAAACGTGGTTGCACGAGCAGATACCGGACTCCAACGTCACCATTCCTGGCTTCCAGACGGTTCGAGCCGACAGAGACACCATCGCGACCGGCAAGAAGAAAGGAGGGGGACTCGCCGTGCTCGTGAACAACAGGTGGTGTCACCCCGGGCACGTCACCGTTAAACATCGTGTCTGCAGCCCGGACATCGAGCTCGTCGCCGTCGGACTTCGTCCATATTATTTGCCGAGGGAGTTTACCAGTGTTTTCGCCATCAATGTTTACATTCCTCCATCTGGGAACGCAGAAGCAGCGTGTGACGTCATCCACACTGTGACTGCAGGATTACAGACACAACACCCCGGGGCCTTCATCATCATCACAGGTGACTTTAAACATGCTTCCCTCTCATCCACACTCCCAACCTTCTTCCAGTTTGTAAAATGTGCCACCCGGGAAAATAAGACTTTGGACCTATATGCAAATGTTAAGGATGCATACAGCTCCACTGCCCTGCCACCACTGGGCAGGTCAGACCACAACCTAGTCCTGCTCTCACCATCTTACAAGCCTGTGATTCAGCAGCACCCAGTCACAGTGAGGACAGTGAGGAAATGGTCTCATGAGGCCATGGAAACACTGCGTGGGGCCCTGGAGGCCACAGACTGGGATGCTCTGTATGAGCCACATGGTGAGGACATTGATGGCCTGACTGACTGTGTCTCTGAGTACATTGGGTTCTGCATCGATAACACCATCCCCACTAAAGAGGTCCGCTGTTACCCAAATAACAAGCCGTGGGTTACAAGCGACCTGAAGGCCCTTCTCAATGAGAAGAAGAGGGCCTTTAGATCACGGGACAGAGCAGAACTCAAACGGGTTCAAAGGGAGCTCAAGCGCAGCATCAGGGAGAGCAAGGACAACTTCAGAAGAAAACTGGAGCACAAACTGGAGGAAAACAACACCAGGGACGTCTGGAGTGGTATGAAGGAGATCACTGGTTTCAAGAGGAGAGATGGGGGAGCAGCTGGGGATGAACGACGTGCGAATGAGCTGAACACGTTCTTCAATAGGTTCAACTCCAACCCCCCAGCCCCCAGCGGACCATCCACTGCCTCCACTGACTCTACGACTGCCTCTACTGCGTCTCTGAGCAACAACCCCCCACCTCCCCCCACCACCCCAGTCACCATCTCCCCCCACCCCCCCGCTGGCCTTTACCACAGACCTTCTCACACCTCCCACCCCCAGGACATCCTCACATCCCCCACAGCCCCCCACCACCTCCTGCAACACAAACATCTCTGCACCACCCTCAAACCCATCGCTGACATCCCCCACCCCCCAGTCTGGACTCCACATCACAGCCAGCCAGGTGAGGAGAGAGCTGGAGAGGCTCAAACCGAGGAAAGCTGCGGGGCCGGACCGCATCAGCCCTCGTTTGCTGAAGGCCTGTTCCAGCCAGCTCTGTGGAGTTCTCCAGCACCTCTTCAACCTGAGCCTACACCTTCAGAGAGTGCCAGTGCTCTGGAAAACATCCTGCCTGGTCCCAGTGCCCAAAAAAGGACGTCCTGCTGCACTGGAGGACTACAGGCCGGTGGCACTGACCTCTCACATCATGAAGGTCATGGAAAGACTGGTCCTGGCCCACCTCAGACCGCTGGTGTGCCCATCACAAGACCCCCTGCAGTTTGCATATCAGCCCCATGTTGGGGTTGATGATGCAATCATCTACCTGCTGCAGAAGGCTTACTCCTCCCTGGACAGACCCAACACCTCAGTCCGGATCATGTTTTTCGACTTCTCCAGCGCCTTCAATACCATCCAGCCCACTGCTGAAGGCCAAACTGGAGGGCACGCAGGTGAGTGCTCCCCTCATCGCTTGGGTCGATGACTATCTGACGGGCAGACCACAGTTTGTGAGATTACAGAACTGTGTGTCTGATCATCTGATCAGTAACATCGGGGCCCCCCAGGGAACTGTGCTGTCCCCTTTCCTCTTCACCACATACACTGCTGACTTTAAGCACTGCACAGAGACGTGTCATCTGCAGAAGTTCTCTGATGACACGGCCATTGTGGGGTGTGTTGAGGGCGGAGGGGAGGCTGAGTACAGGGACCTGGTTGACCGCTTTGTGAAGTGGTGTGGGGAGAACCGCATGCAGCTCAACGTGGCGAAGACGAGGGAGATGGTGGTGGATTTCAGGAGGACCAAGCCCCTGCCCTCTCCTGTCTGCATCGGTGGGACGGCTGTGGAGGTGGTCCCTGCTTACAAGTACCTGGGTGTCACACTAGACAATAAACTGGACTGGTCCACCAACACAGAGGCCGTCTACAAGAAGGGCCTGAGCCGGCTTTATTTCCTGAGGAGGCTCAGGTCCTTCAACGTCTGCAACAAGATGCTGCAGATGTTTTATAAGTCTGTTGTGGCGAGCACCATCTTCTTTGCTGTGGTGTCCTGGGGTGCGGGCATCAAGGCTAAGGACGCCAACAAACTGAAAAAACTGATTAGGAAGGCAGAGTCTGTGGTTGGCTCTAAGCTTGTCACCCTGGAGGAGGTGGTGGAGGACAGGATGCTGGCAAAACTGCTGGCAATCATGGACAATCCCTCTCACCCCCTCCACAAAACACTAGACAAGCTAAGGAGCAGCTTCAGCCACAGACTCATTCAACCCCGCTGCTCTAAGGAACGATACAGGAAATCGTTCCTCCCAACCGCAATAAGACTATACAACTCATCTACCTCTGTCAGAGCCACCATCACAGAACTGCACTAAATATACCTGTCTCAATTCATCATTTTATACAATAATATTGTCTTTTGCACACTCTGTCTACATATTCTTACACTCACAGTATATTATATTATCTATTGTATCGCCAAATACTTATATTTATACCCGTACTATATATCATATATTATATCATACTCTTTGTATATTCTTTGTATATATAAGTCTATATACACATATTTTATTTATACATGTGTACATGTTATTAATATTATATTTTACTATTATTATTATTATATATACTGTTGCTGCTATTATTACTATATACTGCTATTATATTGGTATAATTACTATCATATATAAATATATATTATATACTATATATACTGTACTATTTTTGATATACTGTCTAACAATAACATTACCATCATATCATCAGTACTATTACCATCATCTGCCACTGCACCTTATCTACCTATTTTATCTTGTGTTTCTGTTTTTATTCTTTCTACCGCAATATTTTATATTTTATATTTTATTCTATTGTATTGTATTTTATTGTATTCAAATGTACCGGCTGCTATGACGACTTAATTTCCCCTCGGGATGAATAAAGTAATCTATCTATCTATCTATCTATCTATCTAGATGCATCACTTACTGTTGAGAGGTGCTGGCACAGCTCGGCGAAGACTGCAGCAGAGTGTGGCTTCTGCACGGCCCTCTTGAAAACGAGCTCAACCATTTCCTGCAACTGCTCCGCTATGGAGCCAGAACAGTCTCAAAAGGATTAAATGCACACAGAAATGAATACATGCGCAAAAAAGATCCACAAATACATTTTCAACGCCGCTGGCTCAACACACTTGTCACACTAATCAGCGGCGTTGTCCGGCTGACTGTGGCTGGTTAGAGCACTTCATGTGTCTACGGTCACATACGGTTATAACGAACTTTGATAACGGGGATAGCGGGCTAGCCACCATGCTAACTGCGGTGGGAACAGCGCCAAAACCCGCTGACTTAATCCCAAGGCTCTCATGACACTGTTTCTCAAACACCGTCAGGTTAGAAGCAAACACTTGGTAGTAGTTAGTATCGGGTGTCCGTGCTGACTGTGTGTGGAAGCTGGGGGGGAAGCTAGCTGCCTCCGTGTAGCTTCAAGCTGTTGCAGCTGTTGAATTAGCAACGCAGTTTAGAAACAAGACCGGGGAACCGCTGCGTTAAGACACGATAACATAAGCACTTTGACCCGCTGGGTGTCACTTTATTTCAGCAAAACTGTCGCGTCATCAACAGCCCTTTTCTGTTGTCATCGTTCACTGTGTGTGAGGAGCCGGGGATCAGCGTCTACTAATTCTATGTCTATTGGCTGGCGGGCTAAAAACCTCCAGGCTGCCTGCGGGCGTTTTAATGACGTCGTGTAATGGCACTCACGTGATTGGCTGTACAGGAGTGAGACATCTGATTGGCTACAGACGATCCCCTCTTAGAAAAAATGCATTCGTGAAACAGAGTCGCGTCAGGGGAGTCTCAAAAGTCTCAAAAGTCTCACACACAAATGCAGCGAGGTTTACAAATTAAAAGCACTTTGTAAATGCAGGTCCAACAGTTTATATATGAATGTAACAAGCTCCAAATATGTATTTGATGAAGATTGCAAATACTTTTACATGCATATATTTGTGAATTTTTTTTCTATTTGTGTGTGCATCGGAAATGTTTATGAATCTTATATTTTACATGTGAATTTTTTTTACTTATATATGGAATGAAACATTTGTGTGTGCATTGAAAATGTATTTGTGGATCTTTTTTGTGCATGTATTCATTTCTGTGTGCATTTAATCCTTTTGAGACTGTTCTGGCTCCATACTCCTCACCGTCCAACTCCTCGTGACTCAGATCCGTCATGAAAGCTTGAAAGTTTTCGGTGAAGCAGCTGACGGACTTCTTCCTCATCTCTCCCAGCAGAAGAGGAGCTGGCTTGCAAGTTAATTCCACGCTTTTATTTTGTTTTGGGATCATGTTGATTCCAATAAATCGAAGTTGTCTTCAAGGCAAATCCAAAGAAACAAGTTCCGGTGCAAGAAACAAGTTCAGGAGCAAGAAACAAGTTCAGGAGCAAGAAACAAGTTCAGGAGCAGGAAACAAGTTCCGGTGCAACCAGCCAATAGTGAGAAGACAACTGAGTGAAAAATGAAAACTGACGTTTAAGTAACGACAGACTTCAAAGGTATAAGGCTGTTGCCTTGGTGACCTGCAGTGACATACGTCAAAGGAACAAAGCCTGATAACGTAAAAAATAATAATACAGAAAATGCTTCTTTTTTTTTAAATGTAAAAGAAGTTTCATTAAATTCAAACTTAATAACGTTTTGAGTGAAAAATCCTAGAAGACGTTTCTGAAACTTAAAAAATAAATTATATTCAGAAGTGTTACAAAAAGGCTATCATACGCTAATAAGGAATGATAATGAGCTCTTTAAGGTATGAAAAAAACTGCGCGCGCACATCCTGCGGCGCACATAAATAAAAAATAAATACAATTAAATCAAATTAATAAAAAAACTGTGCGCGCACATCCTGCGGCGCACATAAATAAAAAATATATTTAAAAATAAAACATAAAAAATAAAAACAATTGTATCAAATTAATAAAAAAAGTGTGCAGATTCTAAATAAAAAAGCATGAAATGGCGTACGCCAAAGCTAATTCCGATTTACAAAACCATGCGCACGCAAAACCTCAACTCCAAATCCGCCCTCCACAGCCCCAATTTCTACTATAAATGGTCAATGCAAAGCACGTCACGAATATTAAATTATGAATCCGACCAATGGGTTTCCACCGTGAGTCCTGACCGAGGCACGGCATCAAGCTATGTGAAGAGGAAGTGAAACTTTCTGACACTGACATCGAGTTGTTTGTTAGTGAGGTGGAGGTGAAGAGCGACTTTATGGGACAGCAGTGATGTCACTAATAAAGAAAATACACTGATACTCTGCCGCTGCTGCTGTGTATAACACAATGTGGGAGATCAGAAATCGCTGAACCCTCGCTTCCTCCTCCTCATCCTTCCATTCGCATGCACAAATCGTGCAGAACCCCGCATCGGTGTCACGGCAGTATTTATCCATTTAGAGCATCTGACCGATTCCCTCACATCAGTGGATCCAGTCTCTCAGCACGTGTCACCAAGTACGACATGAAGTGTTGTGAACTCAGTCTGTTGATATCAATCCTCTTCCGCTCCTCTCCTCTGAAGCAGAAGGAGCAGACACCAACACGCGCGGCTAGACCCGCTACGTCTTCCTCTGTATCTGACGCGTTGATGATGAAATGAAACAACTAACCTAAAACGACTTCTATAACAAATGTTATAACTTAGTCACACTTTAAAAGTATGACTAAGATATACGTGAGGAAGTGTCTGCTTAACCTCTGATATTAAAATGTTGAAGCCACAGTTTATGTGATTGAAGCGTTTATTTGTTTAACACAAGTCTGAGTAGATTTTCTCCCATGTATTTTCAACCCTAACTTCATAAACACTTGTATAGACATCATATATCAGAGACTTTATTTCTTCTCAACCTCTAATCTCAGATTCCTGTGTTCTGCAGCTTCTTCTGAATCAAGAGGAACGAGAGCTGTTTGTGGGACTCGTCTCCAAGAGGACAGGAAGAGACATTCAGAAGAAATCTGTCTCAATCAACCTTGTAGACTTTGAGTGGAGTTTCATATAGGTCAGTGAGAGCTCTCTCCCTAGGTCATTTGTCAATTTGTCTCTTTAATTTTGTACATGTAATCATATTGTTCTTCTCCTGTCCACTAAATATTAATCAATTCATTTCCAAATATGGGTATGCTTCCTTTCCATGTACACAAAAGGGAACATGCTCCCTTGTCCAAGGGCACGTAATCCAATGTAGGATTTGATCTCTTTATTTCTCTCTGTTAGAAATTAGGATCAGTTATTGGATGTATTTACTTCATGAATGTCACTTGTTGATCTTCCATGTAATCAAGTTGCAGAGCTTGTGTTGTTGAATTAATAGTTTTAAAGAGATTCGTCTGATAGAGGCAGTCTTATTTGACCAGGACCATTCAAAATGAATAAAGAAAGGAATATTTCATGTTGTTTTTAATTATCACGTGTTATACATTCTCTTTGTGGGATTAATGTTTTGTCCTGATACTTGCATCATTTCTCCAAGTGTTTTACAAGGTTCATTTGTTTTATCAAATGTAATGAACAGACTGATAACTGTCATGTTCTGAAATCTACATCAGTAATGGACAACTTTGTTTCTAACAACAAAAAAACAGCAAGTATTTCAGTAGCTGCATTTCATACCGTAATCATTCAGTATACGTTGTTCAGAATATCACATCAACACATGGAACCAAGGTTTTGGTAAAGATGAGTTTAATTTATAGGAACTGACTGTCATCATGCTGCTATTACATTAAATTAATAAGACCGTGTCCTCGCCGCCGGTCTACGGGGAGTATAAAGTGAGCGGACGGACGGAAGTTGCATCCGCGCAGGAGTCAGGACATCAGCTTCATGCAGCTCGTCCAGGGCCTGATGTCGGCATGTGGCGGAATGTGCACCGCTGTTATAACGACCGATGTAAACTCCCTCGGGATGTAATAAGGTCGGCATCTGATCACGAGCTGCTCCAGGTCCGGAGAACAGCCCGAAGAAATAATCTCCACATCTGAGCACCACACATTGTTCTCCATGCAGCAGACACCTCCTCCCTTGCTCTTCCCAGAGTGTGTTGTCCGGTCCTGACGCTGAATGGAGACCCCCTCGGGAACCATGGCGGAGTCCGGGATCGAGGGGTCGAGCCAAGTCTCCGTGAAAACCATCACGTTACAAAAAGTCAGACTGCGGTTCAGAACTGTTCCTTGTAAAGTGTCTTAAGATCTTCTTGTTGATGTTCCAGCCCGATTTGGGGGGTGGGTATCAACTGAGTTGAACCCATGTTTTCTCCTGGATTACAGAAGAGGGCCTATAGTTTTTCGTATGACTGAAGATTACAGCGCTCATTTATACGCTGGCTCGCAACAAACAATTTGCGTCCTCACCTGCTGCGGCCACGCTGCACTTACTCACACACACAGAAACGGCAGTGGAGAGAGAGAGAGGGCGAGAGGGAGCGCTACGGTGTCCCTAAATAGATGTCGCCAAAGCCCTGCAGCCTATAAGAATCACTGTCCTGTCAGGTAAATTAAAATATCAGCAGAACGGGAAACGCGCCCGCACATCCTACGGGCGCGTCCTGCGGCGCATATCCTGGGGCGCACATAAATAAAAAAAAATATATAACAATTTAATTAAATCAAATGAATAAAAAAACTGTGCGCGCACATCCTGCGGCTGCCGCAAATCCTAAATAAAAAATAAAAAAATTAAATTAAATCAAATTTATATAAAAACTGCGCGCGCACATCCTACGGACGCGTGCTGCGGCGCATGTCCTGGGGCGCACATAAAAAAAAAATATATATATAATAATTTAATTAAATCAAAGTAATAAAAAAAACTGTGCGCGCAAATCCTGCGGCGCACATAAATAAAGAATATATTTAAAAATAAAAACCATAAAAATGTAATTTATCAAATTAATAAACAAACTGTGCGCGCACATCCTGCGGGCGGTGCACATTCTAAATAAAAAAGCATGAAATTGAGTACGCCAAAGCTAATTCCGATTTATAAAACCATGCACACGCAAAACCTCAACTCCAAATCCGCCCTCCACCCCCCCAATTTCTACTATAAACGGTCAATGCAAAGCACGTCACGAATATTAAATTATGAATCCGACCAATGGGTTTCCACCGTGAGTCCTGACCGAGGCACGGCATCAAGCGATGTGAAGAGGAAGTGAAACTTTCTGACACTGACATCGAGTTGTTTGTTAGTGAGGTGGAGGTGAAGAGCGACTTTATAGGACAGCAGTGATGTCACTAATAAAGAAAATACACTGATACTCTGCCGCTGCTGCTGTGGATAACACAATGTGTGAGATCAGAAATCGCTGAACCCTCGCTTCCTCCTCATCCTTCCATTCGCATGCACAAATCGTGCAGAACCCCGCATCGGTGTCACGGCAGTATTTATCCATTTAGAGCATCGGACCGATTCCCTCACATCAGTGGATCCTTGCCTCCACTCTGGGATATTATTTGGAAAGTTTCTACATTTCTTGTTAGTGATCTCCTGTGCGCTCTATGCGCTCTGCGCTGGGTGGCTCTGCGCGCTGGGTCGCTATTACATGTGTAGCGGGTCAGTTCTTAATAAAGTTTTATACTTTTAGCAGTGTCATTTTCCCCGCTCTGGATGTGTTAATTAACCTGACAGGACGGCAACTCCTATAGGCTGCAAGGAGGCGGAGGAGTTTATTTAGGGACACCTTAGCACTCTCCCTTGTCCTCTCTCTCTCTCTCCCCACTGCCGGTCCTGTGGGTGTGTGCGGAAGTTTAGCGTGAGCGCAGCACGTGTGGTCGCAATTGTTTGTCGCAGTAAGTTGCTGGAAGTTATATAATGTTAACGGCGATCACAGAGAAAGTGTCCGCAAATTGTAACTGAAGTTTGTCCTTAGAGCCCAGCGTGAAGCTGTGTCTGTGTGCGACTGTGACGGCGTCACCGTGGATGCACGCTGTCCCTGCTTTATTTTAATGAATTAAAAGTATGAGATAAGGATGTGTTTTTATGTTTGTAAATGTTTTTAAATATTATAAATGTGTTTAAATTGTGTGACCTAACTATAACATGTTTGTTTTATAGGGCTGCCTCCAGCTAAATAGTTACGGTCACGGTTTTTTCCCACTTTAGATTTTATTTAGATTATTTGGTTTGATTATTTGTTTCTTTGTGTTTTGTTTTGTTCTATTGCAAGGTGCAATATATATGGTTGACTGGGACTGTGCAATTCAGCGGTAGTGACTTGAATGGTGGTGAATTATTGGCTCCATAAAGTAGAGGCCCTCTTTTGTCATTTTGTTGTTGTATATCGTTTGCAGTGATTTTCTTAAAGTGTGTTGTGTTTGGTTTTTAATGCATGATATTTCAGCATTGTACAATTGGGTCTGGAGCCTCTAATTTCTCTCTATTTTAAACTGTCATTTATATCAAGTCCAGGCCAGCCTTTCCAACCTTTGCACATGTCACTTTACTGTTTGAGCAGTCTGTTTTAAATCATTTGCATTTATTAAATAAATTGTATTTTGTATTGATATCTCAGCCTCCCGTCCCGTCTTATTCTGGATACTTGTTGAACCGAATTGACATTAACTGTCATCTCTGAACCATTTTTAATCACTACACATGCTTGCATTGTTACGATTCTTAAAGTGTGCTATGGTTGTTTAATGTATGATATATTAATGTAATGAACCGACTGATAACTGTCATGCTCTGAAATCTACATCAGTAATGGACAACAAAACCAGTATTAGTATTTCAGTAGCTGCATTTCATTTACCGTAATCATTCAGTATACGTTGTTCAGAATATCACATCAACACAGGGAACCAAGGTTTTGGTAAAGAGGAGTTTAATTTATAGGAACTGACTGTCATCATGCTGCTATTACCTTAAATTACATTGTACAGTATTTGGGATTATGTTGAATTTTATTTAAAACAATAATAAACAGACAAGTTAATTTACATGACAATTGTTTACAGTGCGGAAGTTACACTGTAACAGACTGCGTCACACTCGCGCTGTGGGTTTTATGCGGTGTCCTCGCCGCCGGTCTACGGGGAGTATAAAGCGAGCGCACGGACGGAAGTTGCATCCGCGCAGGACATCAGCTCCTGTGGGAACACACGAGCAAAGCGGAAGCGCATTGCTCCGCGCCCGTCAGCCCGTGATTCTGCTTTCTCCGCTGGTTGTGTATGCTCCGTTCAATGAAGGGGTTCGGGGTAAATGATGATCTTCATAGCATTTAATCATGTTCGGGGAAACACTCGGGGATATTGAAACTCCAGGAGAACCGCAGGGAACTCTAAAGTACGGGACACATATTTTAACATTTAAATATAATATGTCATTAATATCGTTTAAAATCATTTCCCAGTGTGTTTCCCCGAACTATGCCCCGAAACCATCGGTGCCGAACGCGATCGCAGCCGAAGTGAACAGCGCCACTGAGTTACATGGGGGCGGGCGTGAATGTTACGGGGTCAATTCTGAATAAAGTTTTATAGTTTTGGCAGTATTATTTTCCCCGTTCTGCTGATGTTTTAATTTACCTGACAGGACGGTGATTCCTATAGGCTGCGGGAAGTCGGCGCAGTCTATTTAGGGACACCGTAGCTCTTCCCTTCTCCCCCTCTCTTATTGTGTCCGTGACATTAAGTTAAGTTGTCTTTTCCTGTTTTAGTAATTGTTCTCAAGACAATAAGGACGGGGTGGGTCCCTGCTTTATTTGAATGAATTAAAGGTATGACATAATGATGTGTTTAATGTTTGTAAATGTTTTTGAAACATTTTGATAAACTGGTTCAAATTGTATGACCTAAATACAACATGTTTGTTTCTGTTGAGTTGTGTTGCACTATTGCTGCAGCTACCGTTGCATTCGGAGGAAAGAATAAATGATGGCGTTATCTTTAGCCGTTGTTGGCGTATTTATTAACAGGCTGCTGACACATCAGTCTCACGGTCAGAGCTACTTTAACTGACACACTAACATATAGCAGGTTGGCTCTTATAGCCTGTACCTTGGCGCCATCCTGTGGCGTAACCATATATACATATTACAATACAGCATTACATATACATCTGAGTACATAATGAATATATCTCAACACCCCCACTTGTACTCAGGTTGCTATACTTCAAGCAAAAGAAACACAGGAAAACAGAATGAATGTGAACCTCTGTCATACACATATCAATCTCCAAAAAGAGCATTTGCAAACTTCTTCAGTTTCAACTTATTTACAGGTTTGGTCATTACATCAGCAACCATGTCATCAGTAGAATAATACATCAAAATCACCCTTCCCTCAATCACAGTTGACCTGATAAAGTGGTACTTTATGTCAAAGTGTTTACACCTCTGTCTGTGTACAGGGTTTTTGGCAAGAGCTATTGTCCCCTGATTGTCCTCATGTACAATAGTTTGTGTGTAATTGTAGTTATCTATACCCCCTAGTAACTGCTCCAGGTATAGACACTCCTGTATGGTTGAAGCCAGTGCCATATATTCTGCCTCGCAGGTTGATAGCGCAACTGTGGGTTGTTTTCTAGTCTTCCACGAGACTAGAGAGCTGTTCTGACTAAGACTGACAGAGTATCCTGTGGTACTGCGTCTGTCACTTGTATCAGCCGCCCAGTCAGCATCACTGTAGGCTTGTATACCTAGCTCCTCACTGTCGTTTCTCTTAAAGCTTAACCCTTTCTCTGCAGTGCCTTTGAGATACCTTAAAACATGCTTCACAGTGACCCACTGCTCCTCTGTAGGCTCAGCAAAATACTGTGATAATCTGCTCACCACAAAACTTAAATCCGGTCTGGTACAAGTAGTCAAGTATATAAGACTACCAACAGCCTCCCTGTACATCCTGACATCTTCCATCTTTACTGCATCTTCAGTATACTCTAGCTTCTGCTCACAGGGTGTTTCTCTGGTCCTACAATCTTGCATATTAAAACGCTGTAGTATCTTGTTAGTGTAGCTTTCCTGTGACATCTTTACACATCCATCTGATTGACTGAAATCAATACCCAGAAAATGTTTGAGTTTGCCTAAATCTTTCATCTTAAACTTTTCTGCGAGCATCTCTTTCACCTTTTTCAGTCTTTCTTCATTGCTTGCTGCAATGATCAAGTCATCGACCCATGTGATTATGATCACCTTCCCTTCATTTGACTCTTTGGCATAAACACAGTGGTCGGCTGGGTTTTGTAATATTATGTTTTTTTTAAACCATTTCATTTATATTGCTGCCTCAACGTGATGCTGACACGGACACGTTAACTCGGGATGGGTTTTTGTAGGATTTTTATTTCAGCGAGACCTTCAGTAGATCACCACACTTCACTCACAAGCGCTTTGTGAAAATGACGAATCTGCCACCGGCTCTGCAAATGACCCTCAACATCTGGAAAAAGGTAAAGAAATCGCCAATGTCAGGCCATGTGTGTTCTGTTATTGTCCGGAGACTCCGCCCTCTGTTGCTTCCCGCTCTTTTTGTCCCTCACCTGTTCCCGGTCATCAACCTGATTGTTTGCCTGATTTGTTCACCTGTGTCTTGTCTTTGTTCCCCCTTCTATTTAAGCCCAGTCTTCCTGTTGTCCCCTGTCGGATTGTATCGTTTGTTTGTGAGAATCTATGTAAAGATTCTGCCGTGTTTGAACCTTGTTTTACCTGGTCTGGTACTAGACTCAGATTTTTGATCCTCTCTGTTTTTCCCTTTTGGAATTCTGTTTTTGAATTGGACTCTCTGTTTTTTGCACTTGTGTTTTTTGCCTTTTTGGATCCTTGTTTTTTCTATTTTTGGAAATAAATAAGTATTTTTTTGCATCTTGGTCTGCGATTTAGTCCTTACTCTGAGAAAGGAGAGGCACTGTCTAACGCCGAGTTTACCCCGGGGCGTGGAAGCGCAGTGCAGCGCCAAGGAAATCAAGCGCCTCCTATCCACTCCCTGTTAAACCTTTGTGCGGTGCACATCGGATGCGCTGCGCCACGCTGCTTCACTCGCGCCCTGAACCAATGGTTTCGGCGTAGAGTCTATTTTTTTCACTCGCCGCGAGCGTAACGCGCCAAGGAACAAACTGAAAATGATTTTAAACGATCTGTTGTCCTAGAGTTTTAATTCCCCCAATTTTCCCAATCACATAATTAAATTCCCCCCTGCCCATCCACTACAGCTACACAAGCAGTCATATGGATACAAATAGAGGGGGGGGGGCTATGAGACCATCATCATATACCCCCAAACGAGTACATTGAACGGGTTACATTCAACAGCAAGCGGAGAAAGCAGAATCGCGGGCTGACCGTCGCTGAGAAATGCACATCCGGTGTGAACAGCCGGCGCCGCACTTTCCACCTAAAAACGATGAAATGAACTGAACTATGAAGTAGTTCAGATTTTGAATGGTGAACTATGAACGTGAACTATTCATGTTTACTTGTATGAACTGAACTTTGAACTAGTTCATGAGAGGTGTGAACGTGCACAACACTGTTCAAATCGTAATTCACGTCGGCAGCAACGACTCCCGGCTTCGCATGTCGGAGGTCACTAAAGTTAATGTTGAGTCGGTGTGTGCTTTTGCAAAAACGATGTCGGACACAGTAATTTTCTCTGGCCCTCTACCTAACACAACAGGTGATGACATGTTGTCTTTTAACCTCTGGCTGTCGAGGTGTCCTGTAAACGGTGTGGGCTTTGTAGATGACTGGCAAACTTTTTGGAGGAAACCTGGACTTGTTAGGAGAGACGGCGTTCATCCCACTTGGGATGGAGCAGCTCTCTTATCTAGGAATATTACTCAGTCTATTACATGACAACCCAGAGTTGGGACCAGGAAGCAGAGCTGCAGTGCTAAAAACTTCTCTGCGCTCCCTCTGGGACAGTCACACAACCCCATAGAGATTGTGTCTGTCCACCGTCCGAATCCACACAATAATCTAATACAAATTAACACAACCTCTGAAACAACACAGGAAACCAAGACTTTGAAATGTGGTCTTTTAAACATTAGATCACTGTCATCAAAGGCTATTTTAGTTAATGAACTAGTCTCAGACTACAACATAGATGTATTATCCCTCACTGAGACGTGGCTGCATCCTAATGAATATGTCAGTCTAAATGAATCTACTCCCTCCAGTCATATAAATTCACAGGTTCCCAGAGAATTCGGACGAGGAGGTGGAGTTGCTGCTATTTTTAACCCCAGTCTATCAATTAATCCTAAACTAAACTATAACTCATTTGAATGTCTTGTTCTTCCACGCCAATCCAGGAAACACCAACAGCCAATCATATTTGCTGTAGTTTACCGTGCTCCGGGGGCTTAAACTGAATTATTTACGGAATTCCCCGAGTTTTTTTCAAACCTAGTCCGAAAGACCTATAACATAATTATTGTTGGTGACTTTAATATTCATGTTGA
The DNA here is from genome assembly GCF_947347685.1 of Pleuronectes platessa. Classification (NCBI taxonomy): domain Eukaryota; kingdom Metazoa; phylum Chordata; class Actinopteri; order Pleuronectiformes; family Pleuronectidae; genus Pleuronectes; species Pleuronectes platessa. Next base: position 365,344 of record NW_026519130.1, on the reverse strand, counting down.
CAATAATAAAGATAGCCTTAGTGTAGCATTAATTTCGATACTAGATTCAATTGGTTTCAGTCAGTGTGTACACCAACCTACTCATTGTTGTAACCACACACTTGACCTTGTATTATCATACGGTGTCGGAATTGAACATTTAACAGTACTCTGATCACCCAGGATCAGTTTACCAAAATAATCTCAGGTTCTAAACCAACAACCTGTATCTTAGACGACATTGCCCTTGCTTTCAATGAAACAGTCAGGAACTGGTGAGTGATCTTCGATCCTGATTTGTCCTTTAATTCTCACCTACAACTAATTTCTAGGACCGCCTTTTTCCACTTGCGTAATATCTAAAAAATCAGACATGTACTTCGCAAAAAGATGCAGAAAAACTAGTCCACGCCTTTGTTACATCCAGACTGGACTATTGTAATTCATAACTATCATGCTCCAGCAGTAAGTCGTTAAAAAATCTGCAGCTTGTCCAAAATGTTCTTCAATGATACTGAAACAACCCTTAAGTTATTTATCTTTGAATACATGTAAATGTATATTTGTGTCCCCTTTAGGAGTAAGAGGAGGTATCCACCCCTTTAACATATCAATATTTAATGGAATCATATTTAGTGGCTTGTGTTTATATACACGGTATATGCATATAGATCTATATATCTATATATATATCCCCTGATGCTGTCAGAACACATGAACCTGCTGAATGTTGCATCAGTAAAGATACAGACACTGATGCACATGTTTTTATCTCATTACACCAGGATCACTGGTCTTATTATAAAATCTGTACAACAGAGAACTTCTGTCTCACGTTTCTTCTTTATTCTATTCTACTTGTTTTCGTGTTCATATACAGTTCTTCCGCCATCTGCAGGCAGACGTCACCACTGACTCGGATTCTTTCAGTTCATGAGGAGTTTGTTTTCAATGTGTTTCTCTATAATTTGTTTAAGTCTTGACATTTTAAGTAAAAAGCCTTGATATTATGTATATTAGGATTTGGCTCTATTTGTAACCGGTCTATCCTTTGTGGTCTACCTGCGTTGTGTGTCAGTTTGTGAAGTAGAAGACCGGGACAGGACTTGTATCACTACTGAATTTGTCTGTTATGTTGAAGCCACAGTTCATGTGATTGAACCGTTTTTTTATTTAACACAAGTACTGAGTACATTGTACAAAGACCTTTTCCTTATAAATCAAACACGACACTTTGGTGAATTAAGGTTTTCAGTCATCAAATGTTGTCTTAGACACGTAATGAGATTATTGACTCATATCTTAACAATCAATGATTGATTGGATTCAAACCAAAATGTAAAAGCCCTGTGATTAATTTCAAATTACAACAAAACATTCATCAAAGTGTTCTTGTGTGATTACAATACTGTGCGTGTTGCTGCTGGGACTTTCTATATCATATCTGCCAGTCGTGCACATTACAACAGAATTTACTGATGCAACATTCAGCAGGTTCTTGTGTTCTGACAGCATCAGGGAATATATATACATATAGATATATAGATCTATATGCATATACTGTGTGTATATACACACAAGCCACTAAATATGATTTTATTAAATATTGAAATTGAAAATCGTTATTTGTATATCCCATATTCACAAATCACAATTTGTCTCATAGGGCTTCAACATGGTCTGACATCCTCTGTCCTTAACCATCAGCAAGAGTAAGGAAAAACTACTAAAACCCTTTTACAGGGTAAAAATACGTAGAAACCTCAGAGAGAGCCACATGTGAGGGATCCCTCTCCCAGGACTGACAGAAGGGCAATAGATGTCAAGTGTACGAAAACATCATCAAGATTAAAGTTTTTAGCAGCATTAGTGAGGGTAAACATTTTGAAGGATAACTTCAAAACTATATGTCAAGCAGTCCTGCTGCAACTAAATGCTTCCTAGTTTAGAACATAGGACAAGTAACGTTCTGCCGCACTAATTAGCTCTAACTATAAGCTTTATCAAATAGGAAGGTTTTAAGCCTACTTTTAAACATACAGATGGTGTCTGCTTCCCGAACTGAAAGTGGTAGATTATTCCACAGCAGAGGGGCTTGATGGCTGAAAGCTCTGGCTCCTACTCTACTCTTTAAAACATAGTCAAATGAAGCAGCAGTTTACAGGGTGAAGGAGTGGGGAATATTAAATTAAATAATATGAATATATGTGAAGTAAGTGTATTTGTATGAGTGGGGGAGCAGAATGTATATGGTGACTGTTCAGAGGGTCAGTGTTGATTGTTCAGAAGCCTAATGGCCTGGAGGAAGAAGCTGTTTGTGTGTCTGGTAGTCCGTGCTCGGATGCTCCGGTAACGTCTGCCAGACAGCAGCAGTGTGAGAAGTCCACAGCCTGTGTGGCTCTGGTCCTTGATGATCTTCAGTGCTCTTCTCAGGCATCTTGTGCTGTAGATGCCTTGCACGGAAGGGAGATGGCAGCCGATGATACCAGGTCAGGTCATCTGTGATGAACACACCGAGGAGCTCACCACCTGGGGTCTGCTCGTCAGGAAGTCCAAGATCCAGTTACACAGGGGGGTTTTAAGACCCAGGCTCCTGAGCTTGGGGACGAGCTTGGCAGGCACAATTGTGTTGAATGCGGAGCTGTAGTCCACGAACATGATCCTCACATATGTGTTGGCCTTCTTCAGGTGGGAGAGGGTGGTGTGTGTTGTCGGGGCGATGGCATCGTCCGTGGATCGGTTTGGGCGGTGAGCAGATGTGGCTTTTGACCAGCCGCTCGAAGCACTTCATGATGGTGGAGGTCAGTGCTACAGGGCGGTAGTCGTTTAAGCAGGTGATGGATGATTTCTTAGGTATGGGGATGATGGTGGCCTGCTTGAAGCAGGAGGGGACTGTCGAGAGATTTAGGGAGAGGTTGAATATGGAGGTGAAGACCTCCGTTAGCTGGTAATAGAGCAGTAATGCTGGTTATGATTTATGACTTTTAATCATAATACTTAATTAGGTGGATTTTATGCTCGCCACAATAGAGCCACCTCCTCGTGTCATAACTAAACTGCAAATTATATTATTTCTATGGTCAGAATCTTGGTCATGTCATTTATTTAGTCAATAAAGTAACATTTTAGTTTTGAGAGCTCAAGATGATCTCTAAACTTATTTTGAGACTGACCAGTGATCCAAAACTCAAAGACGAATCATTTAGAAAATAAACAGACATTAAGAGGAGATCAGGAATTCTTCACTTTTCAATATTCTAACGAAATGCTTGATTGATAATTTAATCAACAAGCTTTTGCTTCTGGATTTTCTAAATGATTATTTTGTCTCCCAAGCCAGCAGTTCAGAGCAAGCTGGAAAGAAAACAAAAGATCACAGACAATTCATCTACACATGTAAAAGATAAGACTGGCAAATTAAAAAATATTAATATCTGACATGGGAAAAATTGTATTTCACATTAGTGAGTCATGAAATTGGATTTTATTCTGAAAGCATCATCAGTCAGAAACTTCAACAGTGGTCAAAATCAGTTTGGGATTTTCCTTCTTTTGGCCACTAGGGGGTAGGCATGTTCCATCATAATCTGGTAATTTTGTGAAAAGGAGTTTCCAACAGAACCCTCTCTTCCTCTCTTTTCTTTTTCTGTTCAGTGCTTTTTGAACATGAGAAAACTTTCACAGGTGGGTGTTGGATTACAGAAACTGTATTTTAGAAATGTTTAACACTTTACTCTCTCCTTTTGGTCATTTGACCTATCTATCAGATTCTAAATCTTAGAATAAGATATATTAAAAAATAAAGTTTCCTTCACAGTGTTTTTCTTCTATACATTGTAATTATTCTGTCTAACTTCAGTACATTTGACCTCCAGTCGCTGCAGCAGTCACATGTATTGATCTGGACCTCAGATATATCTTATCTCCACAGAGCTGCAGCTGTGATCAGTCCCTTCAAACAAACACACTTTAAACAGCCTGATTGGCCTCTGCTCAATAAAACCCTGTGTGTGAAACCTGTGGAGCAAGTGGACTTTCCCTTTCAAACACGAGTCTGAATTTTGATGGGTTGACAGGGACAATTTATATAATTTACGAGACTTAGCCTGGAATAACTGAAATATCACCTGTTTAAATAAAGCAGAGACAAAATGCAGACATTAATGTAAATCATCTCTGAAATGCCAAAAGAGACAAGTGGTGATCCGACAGAGGGATAGAGAATTGAAAAATAAGATGACAACTGCAACAAGCATGTAAACTAGATTCAAACTGGCAAAATAAGATGAAAGCACAGCTTCTATGAGAGAGCCACTGCTTTCCCCCTCACTGTAGAGACTGAATCAAAGCAGCCTTAGACAAATCCTCCTTCTGTCTGTAGGCCCAAGTGCTTTGTGTTCTATTAAAGCCCATGGAAATCTACACTCTGTACGTTGTTTGATGTTGCCAACTTGTCATCTCTGTATCTCCGCAGACTTCACACATGGGCTGTTTTCTATATATAAAACTCTGTCCGAGTTGTTTCCTCTTTACCTGTGTACATACATGTATATGTAAGGGGGGGGGGGGGGTGTACCACCACTCGAGGGCTGGTGATAAGATAACTGGAAAGTTTTCACATTACAACGTGATCATATTTCACGTTATGATGATCCGTAACACGTTAATTATGCTCAGAAGATTGCATGTGTGTTGTGTATGTTTTGTATGACCGCTGTATGTGTGTGTTCGTATTCTGTCTGTTGTAACAATGTGTTACTGCCTTCTTGGCCACATCTGTCTTGTGAGAGATTTAACTCAATGAGATCTTTACCTGGTTACAGAATGTCCATGGAGTTAACTATTCTAATGTTCAAAGTTTTTTTCATAAACCAAACTAATGATGCTCTGCCATGGCAGCACATTCAAGTTACTTTAGTTCATCGTAACACTTACAAGCCTTCTTTTGTAAAAGCTTCTCATTAATTAAGTCTAATTGGCTCCTGTATATCAAACATGTTTTTTTTTTTTTGTTTTTTTTTTACTGAATTCTCATTTAGATTTGATGTTCAGTTCAGGAAGTACTTTTGTCAAATGTTGTCCCAGAAATTCTCCAGTCATCTGTGCTTATCATTGATTATTGGGAAAAGGGGAAATGTATAAGTTGTATTTCCCACATGTGTTTTAATTGAAATGTGAGGGCAGCTGCATGCAAGACATTAAAACACCCAAATAAAATTTAAAACATTTTATTCATTAGTCGACAACATATTATAAACCCCTAACAGAGTAAAGACTTGTTCAGGGCATGATGTCACCCAGTGTACATTATACAGAGTAGGAGCAGGGGTTGCAGTAGGGGGTTTCTGTCCATTTACAAATATCTCTGTATAAGTTTTATAAGTGTATGAGTTGTATTTCCCACATGAGTTTTCATTAAAAACTTAGTGGGGGTGGAGCCTGCCCTCTTCCGTGCATCCACTGTGTCCTTCAACAAAAGGGAGAGCCTTGGTGCCCTCTTCCCTTCCTCTGCGATGAACCTCAGCTGGTTATAGTAGGAGTCCAGAGACGTGACCACCTCCAGGTCCTGCTAGATGAGCTGGAGGAGCTCACAGAGGCTCTCCAGAGATGGCCCGTCTCCGTTCTGCAGCAGCCTCCTGATGCAGCAGTACATGGCTTTCTCCTCCAGAACCTTTGAGAGGAACAGCTCCCCAATAAACTTGATGCTATTGAGGAGGCGTCCGGAAGGTTTTGCGTTGAGTTGCTCTTCCCTCAGCCGGTCGATGACCCTCACGTCCCTGACTGGCTCCAGGCAGGACCCACTCTTCCGATAAATGCCCTCCCTTTCAAAGTTCTTCCTGAACTCTGCCTGGCAGTGTTTGACCAGCAGAGACCTGAAGGAGACGCTGGCTGACCAGTCGGACAAGGATTGGACCTCCACCTGAAGAGGAGAAAACCATAAGGAAATATTAACATTAATGCTACTCACATACATACATAGTGATCAGTGTGTTCTGATTTGAGGATTAAATCAGCACACAAATGAATGAAAATAAGTGAACTCATTATTTGAATAAGACAACATGGGTCAAAAGTGACCCCACTCAGTATTTATTATTTATATCTTTGCAGTAAATTATTTCCGTCATTTAGTATTTCAGGTATTTTTCAAATAACTGTTTTTTTCACTTCCCTTCTAATTCACAACATGGGTCAAAAATGTTGTATTGTAAAATACATTCTTATTAAGTCTTATTTACAATCTATTACTAGTGAGAAAGATAATTTATAATTTACCCAAGGGGTTTGCATAGCTTGTTTATCAAAAGGCTAAATTAAGGTTACAACCTGCATACAAAAGATAAGCTGTCCAACTAATTAAGAAACAGGATAAAGTAGCTTCCAGCGCAACATGGCGCCGTACTAACGGGTGCCTGTCGTAGCAGCTCCTGGTACTACTGTCGGTTTTTTTGTGTTTTTATAACGTTTGCGATTTGTTTTTTATATTTATTTTTGCACTGCTCTGTGCATCTCCGTCCCGCACAATGACGAGATGCTTTTGAAATTTATTGGACACTTTTTATAACTTTTAACCGCACTTCGGTCTCTTCGGATCACTGGGAGAATGCCTGCAACACACGCCGGCATTGTTTACACCCGCGACCAGCTGATCGCCCTGAGGCACACTACCCTCTTGGCCGGAGAGAGACCCACCATCCCGGAGGAACTACAGAGGAGACGGCGGGGCTGCAGAGCGGGGCTTAAACGGAGGAAGGAGAAGAGGAAGTTTAAGCCCTTCATCCCTGCAGTAATCACTGGAAACGTGAGGTCGCTGGCAAATAAAGTGGACGAACTGGAAGCGCTCATCAGGACACAGAGGGAGTACAGGGAGTCCAGTATTGTGTGTCTCACGGAAACGTGGTTGCACGAGCAGATACCGGACTCCAACGTCACCATTCCTGGCTTCCAGACGGTTCGAGCCGACAGAGACACCATCGCGACCGGCAAGAAGAAAGGAGGGGGACTCGCCGTGCTCGTGAACAACAGGTGGTGTCACCCCGGGCACGTCACCGTTAAACATCGTGTCTGCAGCCCGGACATCGAGCTCGTCGCCGTCGGACTTCGTCCATATTATTTGCCGAGGGAGTTTACCAGTGTTTTCGCCATCAATGTTTACATTCCTCCATCTGGGAACGCAGAAGCAGCGTGTGACGTCATCCACACTGTGACTGCAGGATTACAGACACAACACCCCGGGGCCTTCATCATCATCACAGGTGACTTTAAACATGCTTCCCTCTCATCCACACTCCCAACCTTCTTCCAGTTTGTAAAATGTGCCACCCGGGAAAATAAGACTTTGGACCTATATGCAAATGTTAAGGATGCATACAGCTCCACTGCCCTGCCACCACTGGGCAGGTCAGACCACAACCTAGTCCTGCTCTCACCATCTTACAAGCCTGTGATTCAGCAGCACCCAGTCACAGTGAGGACAGTGAGGAAATGGTCTCATGAGGCCATGGAAACACTGCGTGGGGCCCTGGAGGCCACAGACTGGGATGCTCTGTATGAGCCACATGGTGAGGACATTGATGGCCTGACTGACTGTGTCTCTGAGTACATTGGGTTCTGCATCGATAACACCATCCCCACTAAAGAGGTCCGCTGTTACCCAAATAACAAGCCGTGGGTTACAAGCGACCTGAAGGCCCTTCTCAATGAGAAGAAGAGGGCCTTTAGATCACGGGACAGAGCAGAACTCAAACGGGTTCAAAGGGAGCTCAAGCGCAGCATCAGGGAGAGCAAGGACAACTTCAGAAGAAAACTGGAGCACAAACTGGAGGAAAACAACACCAGGGACGTCTGGAGTGGTATGAAGGAGATCACTGGTTTCAAGAGGAGAGATGGGGGAGCAGCTGGGGATGAACGACGTGCGAATGAGCTGAACACGTTCTTCAATAGGTTCAACTCCAACCCCCCAGCCCCCAGCGGACCATCCACTGCCTCCACTGACTCTACGACTGCCTCTACTGCGTCTCTGAGCAACAACCCCCCACCTCCCCCCACCACCCCAGTCACCATCTCCCCCCACCCCCCCGCTGGCCTTTACCACAGACCTTCTCACACCTCCCACCCCCAGGACATCCTCACATCCCCCACAGCCCCCCACCACCTCCTGCAACACAAACATCTCTGCACCACCCTCAAACCCATCGCTGACATCCCCCACCCCCCAGTCTGGACTCCACATCACAGCCAGCCAGGTGAGGAGAGAGCTGGAGAGGCTCAAACCGAGGAAAGCTGCGGGGCCGGACCGCATCAGCCCTCGTTTGCTGAAGGCCTGTTCCAGCCAGCTCTGTGGAGTTCTCCAGCACCTCTTCAACCTGAGCCTACACCTTCAGAGAGTGACAGTGCTCTGGAAAACATCCTGCCTGGTCCCAGTGCCCAAAAAAGGACGTCCTGCTGCACTGGAGGACTACAGGCCGGTGGCACTGACCTCTCACATCATGAAGGTCATGGAAAGACTGGTCCTGGCCCACCTCAGACCGCTGGTGTGCCCATCACAAGACCCCCTGCAGTTTGCATATCAGCCCCATGTTGGGGTTGATGATGCAATCATCTACCTGCTGCAGAAGGCTTACTCCTCCCTGGACAGACCCAACACCTCAGTCCGGATCATGTTTTTCGACTTCTCCAGCGCCTTCAATACCATCCAGCCCACTGCTGAAGGCCAAACTGGAGGGCACGCAGGTGAGTGCTCCCCTCATCGCTTGGGTCGATGACTATCTGACGGGCAGACCACAGTTTGTGAGATTACAGAACTGTGTGTCTGATCATCTGATCAGTAACATCGGGGCCCCCCAGGGAACTGTGCTGTCCCCCTTCCTCTTCACCACATACACTGCTGACTTTAAGCACTGCACAGAGACGTGTCATCTGCAGAAGTTCTCTGATGACACGGCCATTGTGGGGTGTGTTGAGGGCGGAGGGGAGGCTGAGTACAGGGACCTGGTTGACCGCTTTGTGAAGTGGTGTGGGGAGAACCGCATGCAGCTCAACGTGGCGAAGACGAGGGAGATGGTGGTGGATTTCAGGAGGACCAAGCCCCTGCCCTCTCCTGTCTGCATCGGTGGGACGGCTGTGGAGGTGGTCCCTGCTTACAAGTACCTGGGTGTCACACTAGACAATAAACTGGACTGGTCCACCAACACAGAGGCCGTCTACAAGAAGGGCCTGAGCCGGCTTTATTTCCTGAGGAGGCTCAGGTCCTTCAACGTCTGCAACAAGATGCTGCAGATGTTTTATAAGTCTGTTGTGGCGAGCACCATCTTCTTTGCTGTGGTGTCCTGGGGTGCGGGCATCAAGGCTAAGGACGCCAACAAACTGAAAAAACTGATTAGGAAGGCAGAGTCTGTGGTTGGCTCTAAGCTTGTCACCCTGGAGGAGGTGGTGGAGGACAGGATGCTGGCAAAACTGCTGGCAATCATGGACAATCCCTCTCACCCCCTCCACAAAACACTAGACAAGCTAAGGAGCAGCTTCAGCCACAGACTCATTCAACCCCGCTGCTCTAAGGAACGATACAGGAAATCGTTCCTCCCAACCGCAATAAGACTATACAACTCATCTACCTCTGTCAGAGCCACCATCACAGAACTGCACTAAATATACCTGTCTCAATTCATCATTTTATACAATAATATTGTCTTTTGCACACTCTTATTCTTACACTCACAGTATATTATATTATCTATTGTATCGCCAAATACTTATATTTATACCCGTACTATATATCATATATTATATCATACTCTTTGTATATTCTTTGTATATATAAGTCTATATACACATATTTTATTTATACATGTGTACATGTTATTAATATTATATTTTACTATTATTATTATTATATATACTGTTGCTGCTATTATTACTATATACTGCTATTATATTGGTATAATTACTATCATATATAAATATATATTATATACTATATATACTGTACTATTTTTGATATACTGTCTAACAATAACATTACCATCATATCATCAGTACTATTACCATCATCTGCCACTGCACCTTATCTACCTATTTTATCTTGTGTTTCTGTTTTTATTCTTTCTACCGCAATATTTTATATTTTATATTTTATTCTATTGTATTGTATTTTATTGTATTCAAATGTACCGGCTGCTATGACGACTTAATTTCCCCTCGGGATGAATAAAGTAATCTATCTATCTATCTATCTATCTATCTAGATGCATCACTTACTGTTGAGAGGTGCTGGCACAGCTCGGCGAAGACTGCAGCAGAGTGTGGCTTCTGCACGGCCCTCTTGAAAACGAGCTCAACCATTTCCTGCAACTGCTCCGCTATGGAGCCAGAACAGTCTCAAAAGGATTAAATGCACACAGAAATGAATACATGCGCAAAAAAGATCCACAAATACATTTTCAACGCCGCTGGCTCAACACACTTGTCACACTAATCAGCGGCGTTGTCCGGCTGACTGTGGCTGGTTAGAGCACTTCATGTGTGTACGGTCACATACGGTTATAACGAACTTTGATAACGGGGATAGCGGGCTAGCCACCATGCTAACTGCGGTGGGAACAGCGCCAAAACCCGCTGACTTAATCCCAAGGCTCTCATGACACTGTTTCTCAAACACCGTCAGGTTAGAAGCAAACACTTGGTAGTAGTTAGTATCGGGTGTCCGTGCTGACTGTGTGTGGAAGCTGGGGGGGAAGCTAGCTGCCTCCGTGTAGCTTCAAGCTGTTGCAGCTGTTGAATTAGCAACGCAGTTTGGAAACAAGACCGGGGAACCGCTGCGTTAAGACACGATAACATAAGCACTTTGACCCGCTGGGTGTCACTTTATTTCAGCAAAACTGTCGCGTCATCAACAGCCCTTTTCTGTTGTCATCGTTCACTGTGTGTGAGGAGCCGGGGATCAGCGTCTACTAATTCTATGTCTATTGGCTGGCGGGCTAAAAACCTCCAGGCTGCCTGCGGGCGTTTTAATGACGTCGTGTAATGGCACTCACGTGATTGGCTGTACAGGAGTGAGACATCTGATTGGCTACAGACGATCCCCTCTTAGAAAAAATGCATTCGTGAAACAGAGTCGCGTCAGGGGAGTCTCAAAAGTCTCAAAAGTCTCACACACAAATGCAGCGAGGTTTACAAATTAAAAGCACTTTGTAAATGCAGGTCCAACAGTTTATATATGAATGTAACAAGCTCCAAATATGTATTTGATGAAGATTGCAAATACTTTTACATGCATATATTTGTGAATTTTTTTTCTATTTGTGTGTGCATCGGAAATGTTTATGAATCTTATATTTTACATGTGAATTTTTTTTACTTATATATGGAATGAAACATTTGTGTGTGCATTGAAAATGTATTTGTGGATCTTTTTTGTGCATGTATTCATTTCTGTGTGCATTTAATCCTTTTGAGACTGTTCTGGCTCCATACTCCTCACCGTCCAACTCCTCGTGACTCAGATCCGTCATGAAAGCTTGAAAGTTTTCGGTGAAGCAGCTGACGGACTTCTTCCTCATCTCTCCCAGCAGAAGAGGAGCTGGCTTGCAAGTTAATTCCACGCTTTTATTTTGTTTTGGGATCATGTTGATTCCAATAAATCGAAGTTGTCTTCAAGGCAAATCCAAAGAAACAAGTTCCGGTGCAAGAAACAAGTTCAGGAGCAAGAAACAAGTTCAGGAGCAAGAAACAAGTTCAGGAGCAGGAAACAAGTTCCGGTGCAACCAGCCAATAGTGAGAAGACAACTGAGTGAAAAATGAAAACTGACGTTTAAGTAACGACAGACTTCAAAGGTATAAGGCTGTTGCCTTGGTGACCTGCAGTGACATACGTCAAAGGAACAAAGCCTGATAACGTAAAAAATAATAATACAGAAAATGCTTCTTTTTTTTTAAATGTAAAAGAAGTTTCATTAAATTCAAACTTAATAACGGTTTGAGTGAAAAATCCTAGAAGACGTTTCTGAAACTTAAAAAATAAATTATATTCAGAAGTGTTACAAAAAGGCTATCATACGCTAATAAGGAATGATAATGAGCTCTTTAAGGTATGAAAAAAACTGCGCGCGCACATCCTGCGGCGCACATAAATAAAAAATAAATACAATTAAATCAAATTAATAAAAAAACTGTGCGCGCACATCCTGCGGCGCACATAAATAAAAAATATATTTAAAAATAAAACATAAAAAATAAAAACAATTGTATCAAATTAATAAAAAAAGTGTGCACATTCTAAATAAAAAAGCATGAAATGGCGTACGCCAAAGCTAATTCCGATTTACAAAACCATGCGCACGCAAAACCTCAACTCCAAATCCGCCCTCCACAGCCCCAATTTCTACTATAAATGGTCAATGCAAAGCACGTCACGAATATTAAATTATGAATCCGACCAATGGGTTTCCACCGTGAGTCCTGACCGAGGCACGGCATCAAGCTATGTGAAGAGGAAGTGAAACTTTCTGACACTGACATCGAGTTGTTTGTTAGTGAGGTGGAGGTGAAGAGCGACTTTATGGGACAGCAGTGATGTCACTAATAAAGAAAATACACTGATACTCTGCCGCTGCTGCTGTGTATAACACAATGTGGGAGATCAGAAATCGCTGAACCCTCGCTTCCTCCTCCTCATCCTTCCATTCGCATGCACAAATCGTGCAGAACCCCGCATCGGTGTCACGGCAGTATTTATCCATTTAGAGCATCTGACCGATTCCCTCACATCAGTGGATCCAGTCTCTCAGCACGTGTCACCAAGTACGACATGAAGTGTTGTGAACTCAGTCTGTTGATATCAATCCTCTTCCGCTCCTCTCCTCTGAAGCAGAAGGAGCAGACACCAACACGCGCGGCTAGACCCGCTACGTCTTCCTCTGTATCTGACGCGTTGATGATGAAATGAAACAACTAACCTAAAACGACTTCTATAACAAATGTTATAACTTAGTCACACTTTAAAAGTATGACTAAGATATACGTGAGGAAGTGTCTGCTTAACCTCTGATATTAAAATGTTGAAGCCACAGTTTATGTGATTGAAGCGTTTATTTGTTTAACACAAGTCTGAGTAGATTTTCTCCCATGTATTTTCAACCCTAACTTCATAAACACTTGTATAGACATCATATATCAGAGACTTTATTTCTTCTCAACCTCTAATCTCAGATTCCTGTGTTCTGCAGCTTCTTCTGAATCAAGAGGAACGAGAGCTGTTTGTGGGACTCGTCTCCAAGAGGACAGGAAGAGACATTCAGAAGAAATCTGTCTCAATCAACCTTGTAGACTTTGAGTGGAGTTTCATATAGGTCAGTGAGAGCTCTCTCCCTAGGTCATTTGTCAATTTGTCTCTTTAATTTTGTACATGTAATCATATTGTTCTTCTCCTGTCCACTAAATATTAATCAATTCATTTCCAAATATGGGTATGCTTCCTTTCCATGTACACAAAAGGGAACATGCTCCCTTGTCCAAGGGCACGTAATCCAATGTAGGATTTGATCTCTTTATTTCTCTCTGTTAGAAATTAGGATCAGTTATTGGATGTATTTACTTCATGAATGTCACTTGTTGATCTTCCATGTAATCAAGTTGCAGAGCTTGTGTTGTTGAATTAATAGTTTTAAAGAGATTCGTCTGATAGAGGCAGTCTTATTTGACCAGGACCATTCAAAATGAATAAAGAAAGGAATATTTCATGTTGTTTTTAATTATCACGTGTTATACATTCTCTTTGTGGGATTAATGTTTTGTCCTGATACTTGCATCATTTCTCCAAGTGTTTTACAAGGTTCATTTATTTTATCAAATGTAATGAACAGACTGATAACTGTCATGTTCTGAAATCTACATCAGTAATGGACAACTTTGTTTCTAACAACAAAAAAACAGCAAGTATTTCAGTAGCTGCATTTCATACCGTAATCATTCAGTATACGTTGTTCAGAATATCACATCAACACATGGAACCAAGGTTTTGGTAAAGATGAGTTTAATTTATAGGAACTGACTGTCATCATGCTGCTATTACATTAAATTAATAAGACCGTGTCCTCGCCGCCGGTCTACGGGGAGTATAAAGTGAGCGGACGGACGGAAGTTGCATCCGCGCAGGAGTCAGGACATCAGCTTCATGCAGCTCGTCCAAGGCCTGATGTCGGCATGTGGCGGAATGTGCACCGCTGTTATAACGACCGATGTAAACTCCCTCGGGATGTAATAAGGTCGGCATCTGATCACGAGCTGCTCCAGGTCCGGAGAACAGCCCGAAGAAATAATCTCCACATCTGAGCACCACACATTGTTCTCCATGCAGCAGACACCTCCTCCCTTGCTCTTCCCAGAGTGTGTTGTCCGGTCCTGACGCTGAATGGAGACCCCCTCGGGAACCATGGCGGAGTCCGGGATCGAGGGGTCGAGCCAAGTCTCCGTGAAAACCATCACGTTACAAAAAGTCAGACTGCGGTTCAGAACTGTTCCTTGTAAAGTGTCTTAAGATCTTCTTGTTGATGTTCCAGCCCGATTTGGGGGGTGGGTATCAACTGAGTTGAACCCATGTTTTCTCCTGGATTACAGAAGAGGGCCTATAGTTTTTCGTATGACTGAAGATTACAGCGCTCATTTATACGCTGGCTCGCAACAAACAATTTGCGTCCTCACCTGCTGCGGCCACGCTGCACTTACTCACACACACAGAAACGGCAGTGGAGAGAGAGAGAGAGGACGAGAGGGAGCGCTACGGTGTCCCTAAATAGATGTCGCCAAAGCCCTGCAGCCTATAAGAATCACTGTCCTGTCAGGTAAATTAAAATATCAGCAGAACGGGAAACGCGCCCGCACATCCTACGGGCGCGTCCTGCGGCGCATATCCTGGGGCGCACATAAATAAAAAAAAATATAAAACAATTTAATTAAATCAAATGAATAAAAAAACTGTGCGCGCACATCCTGCGGCTGCCGCAAATCCTGAATAAAAAATAAAAAAATTAAATTAAATCAAATTTATATAAAAACTGCGCGCGCACATCCTACGGACGCGTGCTGCGGCGCATGTCCTGGGGCGCACATAAAAAAAAAAAATATATATAATAATTTAATTAAATCAAAGTAATAAAAAAAACTGTGCGCGCAAATCCTGCGGCGCACATAAATAAAGAATATATTTAAAAATAAAAACCATAAAAATGTAATTTATCAAATTAATAAACAAACTGTGCGCGCACATCCTGCGGGCGGTGCACATTCTAAATAAAAAAGCATGAAATTGAGTACGCCAAAGCTAATTCCGATTTATAAAACCATGCACACGCAAAACCTCAACTCCAAATCCGCCCTCCACCCCCCCAATTTCTACTATAAACGGTCAATGCAAAGCACGTCACGAATATTAAATTATGAATCCGACCAATGGGTTTCCACCGTGAGTCCTGACCGAGGCACGGCATCAAGCGATGTGAAGAGGAAGTGAAACTTTCTGACACTGACATCGAGTTGTTTGTTAGTGAGGTGGAGGTGAAGAGCGACTTTATAGGACAGCAGTGATGTCACTAATAAAGAAAATACACTGATACTCTGCCGCTGCTGCTGTGGATAACACAATGTGTGAGATCAGAAATCGCTGAACCCTCGCTTCCTCCTCATCCTTCCATTCGCATGCACAAATCGTGCAGAACCCCGCATCGGTGTCACGGCAGTATTTATCCATTTAGAGCATCGGACCGATTCCCTCACATCAGTGGATCCTTGCCTCCACTCTGGGATATTATTTGGAAAGTTTCTACATTTCTTGTTAGTGATCTCCTGTGCGCTCTATGCGCTCTGCGCTGGGTGGCTCTGCGCGCTGGGTCGCTATTACATGTGTAGCGGGTCAGTTCTTAATAAAGTTTTATACTTTTAGCAGTGTCATTTCCCCCGCTCTGGATGTGTTAATTAACCTGACAGGACGGCAACTCCTATAGGCTGCAAGGAGGCGGAGGAGTTTATTTAGGGACACCTTAGCACTCTCCCTTGTCCTCTCTCTCTCTCTCCCCACTGCCGGTCCTGTGGGTGTGTGCGGAAGTTTAGCGTGAGCGCAGCACGTGTGGTCGCAATTGTTTGTCGCAGTAAGTTGCTGGAAGTTATATAATGTTAACGGCGATCACAGAGAAAGTGTCCGCAAATTGTAACTGAAGTTTGTCCTTAGAGCCCAGCGTGAAGCTGTGTCTGTGTGCGACTGTGACGGCGTCACCGTGGATGCACGCTGTCCCTGCTTTATTTTAATGAATTAAAAGTATGAGATAAGGATGTGTTTTTATGTTTGTAAATGTTTTTAAATATTATAAATGTGTTTAAATTGTGTGACCTAACTATAACATGTTTGTTTTATAGGGCTGCCTCCAGCTAAATAGTTACGGTCACGGTTTTTTCCCACTTTAGATTTTATTTAGATTATTTGGTTTGATTATTTGTTTCTTTGTGTTTTGTTTTGTTCTATTGCAAGGTGCAATATATATGGTTGACTGGGACTGTGCAATTCAGCGGTAGTGACTTGAATGGTGGTGAATTATTGGCTCCATAAAGTAGAGGCCCTCTTTTGTCATTTTGTTGTTGTATATCGTTTGCAGTGATTTTCTTAAAGTGTGTTGTGTTTGGTTTTTAATGCATGATATTTCAGCATTGTACAATTGGGTCTGGAGCCTCTAATTTCTCTCTATTTTAAACTGTCATTTATATCAAGTCCAGGCCAGCCTTTCCAACCTTTGCACATGTCACTTTACTGTTTGAGCAGTCTGTTTTAAATCATTTGCATTTATTAAATAAATTGTATTTTGTATTGATATCTCAGCCTCCCGTCCCGTCTTATTCTGGATACTTGTTGAACCGAATTGACATTAACTGTCATCTCTGAACCATTTTTAATCACTACACATGCTTGCATTGTTACGATTCTTAAAGTGTGCTATGGTTGTTTAATGTATGATATATTAATGTAATGAACCGACTGATAACTGTCATGCTCTGAAATCTACATCAGTAATGGACAACAAAACCAGTATTAGTATTTCAGTAGCTGCATTTCATTTACCGTAATCATTCAGTATACGTTGTTCAGAATATCACATCAACACAGGGAACCAAGGTTTTGGTAAAGAGGAGTTTAATTTATAGGAACTGACTGTCATCATGCTGCTATTACCTTAAATTACATTGTACAGTATTTGGGATTATGTTGAATTTTATTTAAAACAATAATAAACAGACAAGTTAATTTACATGACAATTGTTTACAGTGCGGAAGTTACACTGTAACAGACTGCGTCACACTCGCGCTGTGGGTTTTATGCGGTGTCCTCGCCGCCGGTCTACGGGGAGTATAAAGCGAGCGCACGGACGGAAGTTGCATCCGCGCAGGACATCAGCTCCTGTGGGAACACACGAGCAAAGCGGAAGCGCATTGCTCCGCGCCCGTCAGCCCGTGATTCTGCTTTCTCCGCTGGTTGTGTATGCTCCGTTCAATGAAGGGGTTCGGGGTAAATGATGATCTTCATAGCATTTAATCATGTTCGGGGAAACACTCGGGGATATTGAAACTCCAGGAGAACCGCAGGGAACTCTAAAGTACGGGACACATATTTTAACATTTAAATATAATATGTCATTAATATCGTTTAAAATCATTTCCCAGTGTGTTTCCCCGAACTATGCCCCGAAACCATCGGTGCCGAACGCGATCGCAGCCGAAGTGAACAGCGCCACTGAGTTACATGGGGGCGGGCGTGAATGTTACGGGGTCAATTCTGAATAAAGTTTTATAGTTTTGGCAGTATTATTTTCCCCGTTCTGCTGATGTTTTAATTTACCTGACAGGACGGTGATTCCTATAGGCTGCGGGAAGTCGGCGCAGTCTATTTAGGGACACCGTAGCTCTTCCCTTCTCCCCCTCTCTTATTGTGTCCGTGACATTAAGTTAAGTTGTCTTTTCCTGTTTTAGTAATTGTTCTCAAGACAATAAGGACGGGGTGGGTCCCTGCTTTATTTGAATGAATTAAAGGTATGACATAATGATGTGTTTAATGTTTGTAAATGTTTTTGAAACATTTTGATAAACTGGTTCAAATTGTATGACCTAAATACAACATGTTTGTTTCTGTTGAGTTGTGTTGCACTATTGCTGCAGCTACCGTTGCATTCGGAGGAAAGAATAAATGATGGCGTTATCTTTAGCCGTTGTTGGCGTATTTATTAACAGGCTGCTGACACATCAGTCTCACGGTCAGAGCTACTTTAACTGACACACTAACATATAGCAGGTTGGCTCTTATAGCCTGTACCTTGGCGCCATCCTGTGGCGTAACCATATATACATATTACAATACAGCATTACATATACATCTGAGTACATAATGAATATATCTCAACACCCCCACTTGTACTCAGGTTGCTATACTTCAAGCAAAAGAAACACAGGAAAACAGAATGAATGTGAACCTCTGTCATACACATATCAATCTCCAAAAAGAGCATTTGCAAACTTCTTCAGTTTCAACTTATTTACAGGTTTGGTCATTACATCAGCAACCATGTCATCAGTAGAACAATACATCAAAATCACCCTTCCCTCAATCACAGTTGACCTGATAAAGTGGTACTTTATGTCAAAGTGTTTACACCTCTGTCTGTGTACAGGGTTTTTGGCAAGAGCTATTGTCCCCTGATTGTCCTCATGTACAATAGTTTGTGTGTAATTGTAGTTATCTATACCCCCTAGTAACTGCTCCAGGTATAGACACTCCTGTATGGTTGAAGCCAGTGCCATATATTCTGCCTCGCAGGTTGATAGCGCAACTGTGGGTTGTTTTCTAGTCTTCCACGAGACTAGAGAGCTGTTCTGACTAAGACTGACAGAGTATCCTGTGGTACTGCGTCTGTCACTTGTATCAGCCGCCCAGTCAGCATCACTGTAGGCTTGTATACCTAGCTCCTCACTGTCGTTTCTCTTAAAGCTTAACCCTTTCTCTGCAGTGCCTTTGAGATACCTTAAAACATGCTTCACAGTGACCCACTGCTCCTCTGTAGGCTCAGCAAAATACTGTGATAATCTGCTCACCACAAAACTTAAATCCGGTCTGGTACAAGTAGTCAAGTATATAAGACTACCAACAGCCTCCCTGTACATCCTGACATCTTCCATCTTTACTGCATCTTCAGTATACTCTAGCTTCTGCTCACAGGGTGTTTCTCTGGTCCTACAATCTTGCATATTAAAACGCTGTAGTATCTTGTTAGTGTATCTTTCCTGTGACATCTTTACACATCCATCTGATTGACTGAAATCAATACCCAGAAAATGTTTGAGTTTGCCTAAATCTTTCATCTTAAACTTTTCTGCGAGCATCTCTTTCACCTTTTTCAGTCTTTCTTCATTGCTTGCTGCAATGATCAAGTCATCGACCCATGTGATTATGATCACCTTCCCTTCATTTGACTCTTTGGCATAAACACAGTGGTCGGCTGGGTTTTGTAATATTATGTTTTTTTTAAACCATTTCATTCATATTGCTGCCTCAACGTGATGCTGACACGGACACGTTAACTCGGGATGGGTTTTTGTAGGATTTTTATTTCAGCGAGACCTTCAGTAGATCACCACACTTCACTCACAAGCGCTTTGTGAAAATGACGAATCTGCCACCGGCTCTGCAAATGACCCTCAACATCTGGAAAAAGGTAAAGAAATCGCCAATGTCAGGCCATGTGTGTTCTGTTATTGTCCGGAGACTCCGCCCTCTGTTGCTTCCCGCTCTTTTTGTCCCTCACCTGTTCCCGGTCATCAACCTGATTGTTTGCCTGATTTGTTCACCTGTGTCTTGTCTTTGTTCCCCCTTCTATTTAAGCCCAGTCTTCCTGTTGTCCCCTGTCGGATTGTATCGTTTGTTTGTGAGAATCTATGTAAAGATTCTGCCGTGTTTGAACCTTGTTTTACCTGGTATGGTACTAGACTCAGATTTTTGATCCTCTCTGTTTTTCCCTTTTGGAATTCTGTTTTTGAATTGGACTCTCTGTTTTTTGCACTTGTGTTTTTTGCCTTTTTGGATCCTTGTTTTTTCTATTTTTGGAAATAAATAAGTATTTTTTTGCATCTTGGTCTGCGATTTAGTCCTTACTCTGAGAAAGGAGAGGCACTGTCTAACGCCGAGTTTACCCCGGGGCGTGGAAGCGCAGTGCAGCGCCAAGGAAATCAAGCGCCTCCTATCCACCCCCTGTTAAACCTTTGTGCGGTGCACATCGGATGCGCTGCGCCGCGCTGCTTCACTCGCGCCCTGAACCAATGGTTTCGGCGTAGAGTCTATTTTTTTCACTCGCCGCGAGCGTAACGCGCCAAGAAACAAACTGAAAATGATTTTAAACGATCTGTTGTCCTAGAGTTTTAATTTCCCCAATTTTCCCAATCACATAATTAAATTCCCCCCTGCCCATCCACTACAGCTACACAAGCAGTCATATGGATACAAATAGAGGGGGGGGCTATGAGACCATCATCATATACCCCCAAACGAGTACATTGAACGGGTTACATTCAACAGCAAGCGGAGAAAGCAGAATCGCGGGCTGACCGTCGCTGAGAAATGCAAATCCGGTGTGAACAGCCGGCGCCGCACTTTCCACCTAAAAACGATGAAATGAACTGAACTATGAAGTAGTTCAGATTTTGAATGGTGAACTATGAACGTGAACTATTCATGTTTACTTGTATGAACTGAACTTTGAACTAGTTCATGAGAGGTGTGAACGTGCACAACACTGTTCAAATCGTAATTCACGTCGGCAGCAACGACTCCCGGCTTCGCATGTCGGAGGTCACTAAAGTTAATGTTGAGTCGGTGTGTGCTTTTGCAAAAACGATGTCGGACACAGTAATTTTCTCTGGCCCTCTACCTAACACAACAGGTGATGACATGTTGTCTTTTAACCTCTGGCTGTCGAGGTGTCCTGTAAACGGTGTGGGCTTTGTAGATGACTGGCAAACTTTTTGGAGGAAACCTGGACTTGTTAGGAGAGACGGCGTTCATCCCACTTGGGATGGAGCAGCTCTCTTATCTAGGAATATTACTCAGTCTATTACATGACAACCCAGAGTTGGGACCAGGAAGCAGAGCTGCAGTGCTAAAAACTTCTCTGCGCTCCCTCTGGGACAGTCACACAACCCCATAGAGATTGTGTCTGTCCACCGTCCGAATCCACACAATAATCTAATACAAATTAACACAACCTCTGAAACAACACAGGAAACCAAGACTTTGAAATGTGGTCTTTTAAACATTAGATCACTGTCATCAAAGGCTATTTTAGTTAATGAACTAGTCTCAGACTACAACATAGATGTATTATCCCTCACTGAGACGTGGCTGCATCCTGATGAATATGTCAGTCTAAATGAATCTACTCCCTCCAGTCATATAAATTCACAGGTTCCCAGAGAATTCGGACGAGGAGGTGGAGTTGCTGCTATTTTTAACCCCAGTCTATCAATTAATCCTAAACTAAACTATAACTCATTTGAATGTCTTGTTCTTCCACGCCAATCCAGGAAACACCAACAGCCAATCATATTTGCTGTAGTTTACCGTGCTCCGGGGGCTTAAACTGAATTATTTACGGAATTCCCCGAGTTTTTTTCAAACCTAGTCCGAAAGACCTATAACATAATTATTGTTGGTGACTTTAATATTCATGTTGACAATAATAAAGATAGCCTTAGTGTAGCATTAATTTCGATACTAGATTCAATTGGTTTCAGTCAGTGTGTACACCAACCTACTCATTGTTGTAACCACACACTTGACCTTGTATTATCATACGGTGTCGGAATTGAACATTTAACAGTACTCTGATCACCCAGGATCAGTTTACCAAAATAATCTCAGGTTCTAAACCAACAACCTGTATCTTAGACGACATTGCCCTTGCTTTCAATGAAACAGTCAGGAACTGGTGAGTGATCTTCGATCCTGATTTGTCCTTTAATTCTCACCTACAACTAATTTCTAGGACCGCCTTTTTCCACTTGCGTAATATCTAAAAAATCAGACATGTACTTCGCAAAAAGATGCAGAAAAACTAGTCCACGCCTTTGTTACATCCAGACTGGACTATTGTAATTCATAACTATCATGCTCCAGCAGTAAGTCGTTAAAAAATCTGCAGCTTGTCCAAAATGTTCTTCAATGATACTGAAACAACCCTTAAGATATAGGCTTGTGTTTATATACACGGTATATGCATATAGATCTATATATCTATATATATATCCCCTGATGCTGTCAGAACACATGAACCTGCTGAATGTTGCATCAGTAAAGATACAGACACTGATGCACATGTTTTTATCTCATTACACCAGGATCACTGGTCTTATTATAAAATCTGTACAACAGAGAACTTCTGTCTCACGTTTCTTCTTTATTCTATTCTACTTGTTTTCATGTTCATATACAGTTCTTCCGCCATCTGCAGGCAGACGTCACCACTGACTCTGATTCTTTCAGTTCATGAGGAGTTTGTTTTCAATGTGTTTCTCTATAATTTGTTTAAGTCTTGACATTTTAAGTAAAAAGCCTTGATATTATGTATATTAGGATTTGGCTCTATTTGTAACCGGTCTATCCTTTGTGGTCTACCTGCGTTGTGTGTCAGTTTGTGAAGTAGAAGACCGGGACAGGACTTGTATCACTACTGAATTTGTCTGTTATGTTGAAGCCACAGTTCATGTGATTGAACCGTTTTTTTATTTAACACAAGTACTGAGTACATTGTACAAAGACCTTTTCCTTATAAATCAAACACGACACTTTGGTGAATTAAGGTTTTCAGTCATCAAATGTTGTCTTAGACACATAATGAGATTATTGACTCATATCTTAACAATCAATGATTGATTGGATTCAAACCAAAATGTAAAAGCCCTGTGATTAATTTCAAATTACAACAAAACATTCATCAAAGTGTTCTTGTGTGATTACAATACTGTGCGTGTTGCTGCTGGGACTTTCTATATCATATCTGCCAGTCGTGCACATTACAACAGAATTTACTGATGCAACATTCAGCAGGTTCTTGTGTTCTGACAGCATCAGGGAATATATATACATATAGATATATAGATCTATATGCATATACTGTGTGTATATACACACAAGCCACTAAATATGATTTTATTAAATATTGAAATTGAAAATCGTTATTTGTATATCCCATATTCACAAATCACAATTTGTCTCATAGGGCTTCAACATGGTCTGACATCCTCTGTCCTTAACCATCAGCAAGAGTAAGGAAAAACTACTAAAACCCTTTTACAGGGTAAAAATACGTAGAAACCTCAGAGAGAGCCACATGTGAGGGATCCCTCTCCCAGGACTGACAGAAGGGCAATAGATGTCAAGTGTACGAAAACATCATCAAGATTAAAGTTTTTAGCAGCATTAGTGAGGGTAAACATTTTGAAGGATAACTTCAAAACTATATGTCAAGCAGTCCTGCTGCAACTAAATGCTTCCTAGTTTAGAACATAGGACAAGTAACGTTCTGCCGCACTAATTAGCTCTAACTATAAGCTTTATCAAATAGGAAGGTTTTAAGCCTACTTTTAAACATACAGATGGTGTCTGGTTCCCGAACTGAAAGTGGTAGATTATTCCACAGCAGAGGGGCTTGATGGCTGAAAGCTCTGGCTCCTACTCTACTCTTTAAAACATAGTCAAATGAAGCAGCAGTTTACAGGGTGAAGGAGTGGGGAATATTAAATTAAATAATATGAATATATGTGAAGTAAGTGTATTTGTATGAGTGGGGGAGCAGAATGTATATGGTGACTGTTCAGAGGGTCAGTGTTGATTGTTCAGAAGCCTAATGGCCTGGAGGAAGAAGCTGTTTGTGTGTCTGGTAGTCCGTGCTCGGATGCTCCGGTAACGTCTGCCAGACAGCAGCAGTGTGAGAAGTCCACAGCCTGTGTGGCTCTGGTCCTTGATGATCTTCAGTGCTCTTCTCAGGCATCTTGTGCTGTAGATGCCTTGCACGGAAGGGAGATGGCAGCCGATGATACCAGGTCAGGTCATCTGTGAAGAACACACCGAGGAGCTCACCACCTGGGGTCTGCTCGTCAGGAAGTCCAAGATCCAGTTACACAGGGGGGTTTTAAGACCCAGGCTCCTGAGCTTGGGGACGAGCTTGGCAGGCACAATTGTGTTGAATGCGGAGCTGTAGTCCACGAACATGATCCTCACATATGTGTTGGCCTTCTTCAGGTGGGAGAGGGTGGTGTGTGTTGTCGGGGCGATGGCATCGTCCGTGGATCGGTTTGGGCGGTGAGCAGATGTGGCTTTTGACCAGCCGCTCGAAGCACTTCATGATGGTGGAGGTCAGTGCTACAGGGCGGTAGTCGTTTAAGCAGGTGATGGATGATTTCTTAGGTATGGGGATGATGGTGGCCTGCTTGAAGCAGGAGGGGACTGTCGAGAGATTTAGGGAGAGGTTGAATATGGAGGTGAAGACCTCCGTTAGCTGGTAATAGAGCAGTAATGCTGGTTATGATTTATGACTTTTAATCATAATACTTAATTAGGTGGATTTTATGCTCGCCACAATAGAGCCACCTCCTCGTGTCATAACTAACCTGCAAATTATATTATTTCTATGGTCAGAATCTTGGTCATGTCATTTATTTGTATCAATATATACATTTATTTAGTCAATAAAGTAACATTTTAGTTTTGAGAGCTCAAGATGATCTCTAAACTTATTTTGAGACTGACCAGTGATCCAAAACTCAAAGACGAATCATTTAGAAAATAAACAGACATTAAGAGGAGATCAGGAATTCTTCACTTTTCAATATTCTAACGAAATGCTTGATTGATAATTTAATCAACAAGCTTTTGCTTCTGGATTTTCTAAATGATTATTTTGTCTCCCAAGCCAGCAGTTCAGAGCAAGCTGGAAAGAAAACAAAAGATCACAGACAATTCATCTACACATGTAAAAGATAAGACTGGCAAATTAAAAAATATTAATATCTGACATGGGAAAAATTGTATTTCACATTAGTGAGTCATGAAATTGGATTTTATTCTGAAAGCATCATCAGTCAGAAACTTCAACAGTGGTCAAAATCAGTTTTGGATTTTCCTTCTTTTGGCCACTAGGGGGTAGGCATGTTCCATCATAATCTGGTAATTTTGTGAAAAGGAGTTTCCAACAGAACCCTCTATTCCTCTCTTTTCTTTTTCTGTTCAGTGCTTTTTGAACATGAGAAAACTTTCACAGGTGGGTGTTGGATTACAGAAACTGTATTTTAGAAATGTTTAACACTTTACTCTCTCCTTTTGGTCATTTGACCTATCTATCAGATTCTAAATCTTAGAATAAGATATATTAAAAAATAAAGTTTCCTTCACAGTGTTTTTCTTCTATACATTGTAATTATTCTGTCTAACTTCAGTACATTTGACCTCCAGTCGCTGCAGCAGTCACATGTATTGATCTGGACCTCAGATATATCTTATCTCCACAGAGCTGCAGCTGTGATCAGTCCCTTCAAACAAACACACTTTAAACAGCCTGATTGGCCTCTGCTCAATAAAACCCTGTGTGTGAAACCTGTGGAGCAAGTGGACTTTCCCTTTCAAACACGAGTCTGAATTTTGATGGGTTGACAGGGACAATTTATATAATTTACGAGACTTAGCCTGGAATAACTGAAATATCACCTGTTTAAATAAAGCAGAGACAAAATGCAGACATTAATGTAAATCATCTCTGAAATGCCAAAAGAGACAAGTGGTGATCCGACAGAGGGATAGAGAATTGAAAAATAAGATGACAACTGCAACAAGCATGTAAACTAGATTCAAACTGGCAAAATAAGATGAAAGCACAGCTTCTATGAGAGAGCCACTGCTTTCCCCCTCACTGTAGAGACTGAATCAAAGCAGCCTTAGACAAATCCTCCTTCTGTCTGTAGGCCCAAGTGCTTTGTGTTCTATTAAAGCCCATGGAAATCTACACTCTGTACGTTGTTTGATGTTGCCAACTTGTCATCTCTGTATCTCCGCAGACTTCACACATGGGCTGTTTTCTATATATAAAACTCTGTCCGAGTTGTTTCCTCTTTACCTGTGTACATACATGTATATGTAAGGGGGGGGGGGGGGTGTACCACCACTCGAGGGCTGGTGATAAGATAACTGGAAAGTTTTCACATTACAACGTGATCATATTTCACGTTATGATGATCCGTAACACGTTAATTATGCTCAGAAGATTGCATGTGTGTTGTGTATGTTTTGTATGACCGCTGTATGTGTGTGTTCGTATTCTGTCTGTTGTAACAATGTGTTACTGCCTTCTTGGCCACATCTGTCTTGTGAGAGATTTAACTCAATGAGATCTTTACCTGGTTACAGAATGTCCATGGAGTTAACTATTCTAATGTTCAAAGTTTTTTTCATAAACCAAACTAATGATGCTCTGCCATGGCAGCACATTCAAGTTACTTTAGTTCATCGTAACACTTACAAGCCTTCTTTTGTAAAAG
Source organism: Pleuronectes platessa (assembly GCF_947347685.1). Lineage (NCBI taxonomy): Eukaryota > Metazoa > Chordata > Actinopteri > Pleuronectiformes > Pleuronectidae > Pleuronectes > Pleuronectes platessa. The sequence goes on along the minus strand of NW_026519130.1, from coordinate 338,757 downwards.
CTTCTCATTAATTAAGTCTAATTGGCTCCTGTATATCAAACATGTTTTTTTTTTTTTGTTTTTTTTTTACTGAATTCTCATTTAGATTTGATGTTCAGTTCAGGAAGTACTTTTGTCAAATGTTGTCCCAGAAATTCTCCAGTCATCTGTGCTTATCATTGATTACTGGGAAAAGGGGAAATGTATAAGTTGTATTTCCCACATGTGTTTTAATTGAAATGTGAGGGCAGCTGCATGCAAGACATTAAAACACCCAAATAAAATTTAAAACATTTTATTCATTAGTCGACAACATATTATAAACCCCTAACAGAGTAAAGACTTGTTCAGGGCATGATGTCACCCAGTGTACATTATACAGAGTAGGAGCAGGGGTTGCAGTAGGGGGTTTCTGTCCATTTACAAATATCTCTGTATAAGTTTTATAAGTGTATGAGTTGTATTTCCCACATGAGTTTTCATTAAAAACTTAGTGGGGGTGGAGCCTGCCCTCTTCCGTGCATCCACTGTGTCCTTCAACAAAAGGGAGAGCCTTGGTGCCCTCTTCCCTTCCTCTGCGATGAACCTCAGCTGGTTATAGTAGGAGTCCAGAGACGTGACCACCTCCAGGTCCTGCTAGATGAGCTGGAGGAGCTCACAGAGGCTCTCCAGAGATGGCCCGTCTCCGTTCTGCAGCAGCCTCCTGATGCAGCAGTACATGGCTTTCTCCTCCAGAACCTTTGAGAGGAACAGCTCCCCAATAAACTTGATGCTATTGAGGAGGCGTCCGGAAGGTTTTGCGTTGAGTTGCTCTTCCCTCAGCCGGTCGATGACCCTCACGTCCCTGACTGGCTCCAGGCAGGACCCACTCTTCCGATAAATGCCCTCCCTTTCAAAGTTCTTCCTGAACTCTGCCTGGCAGTGTTTGACCAGCAGAGACCTGAAGGAGACGCTGGCTGACCAGTCGGACAAGGATTGGACCTCCACCTGAAGAGGAGAAAACCATAAGGAAATATTAACATTAATGCTACTCACATACATACATAGTGATCAGTGTGTTCTGATTTGAGGATTAAATCAGCACACAAATGAATGAAAATAAGTGAACTCATTATTTGAATAAGACAACATGGGTCAAAAGTGACCCCACTCAGTATTTATTATTTATATCTTTGCAGTAAATTATTTCCGTCATTTAGTATTTCAGGTATTTTTCAAATAACTGTTTTTTTCACTTCCCTTCTAATTCACAACATGGGTCAAAAATGTTGTATTGTAAAATACATTCTTATTAAGTCTTATTTACAATCTATTACTAGTGAGAAAGATAATTTATAATTTACCCAAGGGGTTTGCATAGCTTGTTTATCAAAAGGCTAAATTAAGGTTACAACCTGCATACAAAAGATAAGCTGTCCAACTAATTAAGAAACAGGATAAAGTAGCTTCCAGCGCAACATGGCGCCGTACTAACGGGTGCCTGTCGTAGCAGCTCCTGGTACTACTGTCGGTTTTTTTGTGTTTTTATAACGTTTGCGATTTGTTTTTTATATTTATTTTTGCACTGCTCTGTGCATCTCCGTCCCGCACAATGACGAGATGCTTTTGAAATTTATTGGACACTTTTTATAACTTTTAACCGCACTTCGGTCTCTTCGGATCACTGGGAGAATGCCTGCAACACACGTCGGCATTGTTTACACCCGCGACCAGCTGATCGCCCTGAGGCACACTACCCTCTTGGCCGGAGAGAGACCCACCATCCCGGAGGAACTAAAGAGGAGACGGCGGGGCTGCAGAGCGGGGCTTAAACGGAGGAAGGAGAAGAGGAAGTTTAAGCCCTTCATCCCTGCAGTAATCACTGGAAACGTGAGGTCGCTGGCAAATAAAGTGGACGAACTGGAAGCGCTCATCAGGACACAGAGGGAGTACAGGGAGTCCAGTATTGTGTGTCTCACGGAAACGTGGTTGCACGAGCAGATACCGGACTCCAACGTCACCATTCCTGGCTTCCAGACGGTTCGAGCCGACAGAGACACCATCGCGACCGGCAAGAAGAAAGGAGGTGGACTCGCCGTGCTCGTGAACAACAGGTGGTGTCACCCCGGGCACGTCACCGTTAAACATCGTGTCTGCAGCCCGGACATCGAGCTCGTCGCCGTCGGACTTCGTCCATATTATTTGCCGAGGGAGTTTACCAGTGTTTTCGCCATCAATGTTTACATTCCTCCATCTGGGAACGCAGAAGCAGCGTGTGACGTCATCCACACTGTGACTGCAGGATTACAGACACAACACCCCGGGGCCTTCATCATCATCACAGGTGACTTTAAACATGCTTCCCTCTCATCCACACTCCCAACCTTCTTCCAGTTTGTAAAATGTGCCACCCGGGAAAATAAGACTTTGGACCTATATGCAAATGTTAAGGATGCATACAGCTCCACTGCCCTGCCACCACTGGGCAGGTCAGACCACAACCTAGTCCTGCTCTCACCATCTTACAAGCCTGTGATTCAGCAGCACCCAGTCACAGTGAGGACAGTGAGGAAATGGTCTCATGAGGCCATGGAAACACTGCGTGGGGCCCTGGAGGCCACAGACTGGGATGCTCTGTATGAGCCACATGGTGAGGACATTGATGGCCTGACTGACTGTGTCTCTGAGTACATTGGGTTCTGCATCGATAACACCATCCCCACTAAAGAGGTCCGCTGTTACCCAAATAACAAGCCGTGGGTTACAAGCGACCTGAAGGCCCTTCTCAATGAGAAGAAGAGGGCCTTTAGATCACGGGACAGAGCAGAACTCAAACGGGTTCAAAGGGAGCTCAAGCGCAGCATCAGGGAGAGCAAGGACAACTTCAGAAGAAAACTGGAGCACAAACTGGAGGAAAACAACACCAGGGACGTCTGGAGTGGTATGAAGGAGATCACTGGTTTCAAGAGGAGAGATGGGGGAGCAGCTGGGGATGAACGACGTGCGAATGAGCTGAACACGTTCTTCAATAGGTTCAACTCCAACCCCCCAGCCCCCAGCGGACCATCCACTGCCTCCACTGACTCTACGACTGCCTCTACTGCGTCTCTGAGCAACAACCCCCCACCTCCCCCCACCACCCCAGTCACCATCTCCCCCCACCCCCCCGCTGGCCTTTACCACAGACCTTCTCACACCTCCCACCCCCAGGACATCCTCACATCCCCCACAGCCCCCCACCACCTCCTGCAACACAAACATCTCTGCACCACCCTCAAACCCATCGCTGACATCCCCCACCCCCCAGTCTGGACTCCACATCACAGCCAGCCAGGTGAGGAGAGAGCTGGAGAGGCTCAAACCGAGGAAAGCTGCGGGGCCGGACCGCATCAGCCCTCGTTTGCTGAAGGCCTGTTCCAGCCAGCTCTGTGGAGTTCTCCAGCACCTCTTCAACCTGAGCCTACACCTTCAGAGAGTGCCAGTGCTCTGGAAAACATCCTGCCTGGTCCCAGTGCCCAAAAAAGGACGTCCTGCTGCACTGGAGGACTACAGGCCGGTGGCACTGACCTCTCACATCATGAAGGTCATGGAAAGACTGGTCCTGGCCCACCTCAGACCGCTGGTGTGCCCATCACAAGACCCCCTGCAGTTTGCATATCAGCCCCATGTTGGGGTTGATGATGCAATCATCTACCTGCTGCAGAAGGCTTACTCCTCCCTGGACAGACCCAACACCTCAGTCCGGATCATGTTTTTCGACTTCTCCAGCGCCTTCAATACCATCCAGCCCACTGCTGAAGGCCAAACTGGAGGGCACGCAGGTGAGTGCTCCCCTCATCGCTTGGGTCGATGACTATCTGACGGGCAGACCACAGTTTGTGAGATTACAGAACTGTGTGTCTGATCATCTGATCAGTAACATCGGGGCCCCCCAGGGAACTGTGCTGTCCCCTTTCCTCTTCACCACATACACTGCTGACTTTAAGCACTGCACAGAGACGTGTCATCTGCAGAAGTTCTCTGATGACACGGCCATTGTGGGGTGTGTTGAGGGCGGAGGGGAGGCTGAGTACAGGGACCTGGTTGACCGCTTTGTGAAGTGGTGTGGGGAGAACCGCATGCAGCTCAACGTGGCGAAGACGAGGGAGATGGTGGTGGATTTCAGGAGGACCAAGCCCCTGCCCTCTCCTGTCTGCATCGGTGGGACGGCTGTGGAGGTGGTCCCTGCTTACAAGTACCTGGGTGTCACACTAGACAATAAACTGGACTGGTCCACCAACACAGAGGCCGTCTACAAGAAGGGCCTGAGCCGGCTTTATTTCCTGAGGAGGCTCAGGTCCTTCAACGTCTGCAACAAGATGCTGCAGATGTTTTATAAGTCTGTTGTGGCGAGCACCATCTTCTTTGCTGTGGTGTCCTGGGGTGCGGGCATCAAGGCTAAGGACGCCAACAAACTGAAAAAACTGATTAGGAAGGCAGAGTCTGTGGTTGGCTCTAAGCTTGTCACCCTGGAGGAGGTGGTGGAGGACAGGATGCTGGCAAAACTGCTGGCAATCATGGACAATCCCTCTCACCCCCTCCACAAAACACTAGACAAGCTAAGGAGCAGCTTCAGCCACAGACTCATTCAACCCCGCTGCTCTAAGGAACGATACAGGAAATCGTTCCTCCCAACCGCAATAAGACTATACAACTCATCTACCTCTGTCAGAGCCACCATCACAGAACTGCACTAAATATACCTGTCTCAATTCATCATTTTATACAATAATATTGTCTTTTGCACACTCTGTCTACATATTCTTACACTCACAGTATATTATATTATCTATTGTATCGCCAAATACTTATATTTATACCCGTACTATATATCATATATTATATCATACTCTTTGTATATTCTTTGTATATATAAGTCTATATACACATATTTTATTTATACATGTGTACATGTTATTAATATTATATTTTACTATTATTATTATTATATATACTGTTGCTGCTATTATTACTATATACTGCTATTATATTGGTATAATTACTATCATATATAAATATATATTATATACTATATATACTGTACTATTTTTGATATACTGTCTAACAATAACATTACCATCATATCATCAGTACTATTACCATCATCTGCCACTGCACCTTATCTACCTATTTTATCTTGTGTTTCTGTTTTTATTCTTTCTACCGCAATATTTTATATTTTATATTTTATTCTATTGTATTGTATTTTATTGTATTCAAATGTACCGGCTGCTATGACGACTTAATTTCCCCTCGGGATGAATAAAGTAATCTATCTATCTATCTATCTATCTATCTAGATGCATCACTTACTGTTGAGAGGTGCTGGCACAGCTCGGCGAAGACTGCAGCAGAGTGTGGCTTCTGCACGGCCCTCTTGAAAACGAGCTCAACCATTTCCTGCAACTGCTCCGCTATGGAGCCAGAACAGTCTCAAAAGGATTAAATGCACACAGAAATGAATACATGCGCAAAAAAGATCCACAAATACATTTTCAACGCCGCTGGCTCAACACACTTGTCACACTAATCAGCGGCGTTGTCCGGCTGACTGTGGCTGGTTAGAGCACTTCATGTGTGTACGGTCACATACGGTTATAACGAACTTTGATAACGGGGATAGCGGGCTAGCCACCATGCTAACTGCGGTGGGAACAGCGCCAAAACCCGCTGACTTAATCCCAAGGCTCTCATGACACTGTTTCTCAAACACCGTCAGGTTAGAAGCAAACACTTGGTAGTAGTTAGTATCGGGTGTCCGTGCTGACTGTGTGTGGAAGCTGGGGGGGAAGCTAGCTGCCTCCGTGTAGCTTCAAGCTGTTGCAGCTGTTGAATTAGCAACGCAGTTTGGAAACAAGACCGGGGAACCGCTGCGTTAAGACACGATAACATAAGCACTTTGACCCGCTGGGTGTCACTTTATTTCAGCAAAACTGTCGCGTCATCAACAGCCCTTTTCTGTTGTCATCGTTCACTGTGTGTGAGGAGCCGGGGATCAGCGTCTACTAATTCTATGTCTATTGGCTGGCGGGCTAAAAACCTCCAGGCTGCCTGCGGGCGTTTTAATGACATCGTGTAATGGCACTCACGTGATTGGCTGTACAGGAGTGAGACATCTGATTGGCTACAGACGATCCCCTCTTAGAAAAAATGCATTCGTGAAACAGAGTCGCGTCAGGGGAGTCTCAAAAGTCTCAAAAGTCTCACACACAAATGCAGCGAGGTTTACAAATTAAAAGCACTTTGTAAATGCAGGTCCAACAGTTTATATATGAATGTAACAAAAGCCAAATATGTATTTGATGAAGATTGCAAATACTTTTACATGCATATATTTGTGAATTTTTTTTCTATTTGTGTGTGCATCGGAAAGTATGTTTATGAATCTTATATTTTACATGTGAATTTTTTTTACTTATATATGGAATGAAACATTTGTGTGTGCATTGAAAATGTATTTGTGGATCTTTTTTGTGCATGTATTCATTTCTGTGTGCATTTAATCCTTTTGAGACTGTTCTGGCTCCATACTCCTCACCGTCCAACTCCTCGTGACTCAGATCCGTCATGAAAGCTTGAAAGTTTTCGGTGAAGCAGCTGACGGACTTCTTCCTCATCTCTCCCAGCAGAAGAGGAGCTGGCTTGCAAGTTAATTCCACGCTTTTATTTTGTTTTGGGATCATGTTGATTCCAATAAATCGAAGTTGTCTTCAAGGCAAATCCAAAGAAACAAGTTCCGGTGCAAGAAACAAGTTCAGGAGCAAGAAACAAGTTCAGGAGCAAGAAACAAGTTCAGGAGCAGGAAACAAGTTCCGGTGCAACCAGCCAATAGTGAGAAGACAACTGAGTGAAAAATGAAAACTGACGTTTAAGTAACGACAGACTTCAAAGGTATAAGGCTGTTGCCTTGGTGACCTGCAGTGACATACGTCAAAGGAACAAAGCCTGATAACGTAAAAAATAATAATACAGAAAATGCTTCTTTTTTTTTAAATGTAAAAGAAGTTTCATTAAATTCAAACTTAATAACGGTTTGAGTGAAAAATCCTAGAAGACGTTTCTGAAACTTAAAAAATAAATTATATTCAGAAGTGTTACAAAAAGGCTATCATACGCTAATAAGGAATGATAATGAGCTCTTTAAGGTATGAAAAAAACTGCGCGCGCACATCCTGCGGCGCACATAAATAAAAAATAAATACAATTAAATCAAATTAATAAAAAAACTGTGCGCGCACATCCTGCGGCGCACATAAATAAAAAATATATTTAAAAATAAAACATAAAAAATAAAAACAATTGTATCAAATTAATAAAAAAAGTGTGCACATTCTAAATAAAAAAGCATGAAATGGCGTACGCCAAAGCTAATTCCGATTTACAAAACCATGCGCACGCAAAACCTCAACGCCAAATCCGCCCTCCACAGCCCCAATTTCTACTATAAATGGTCAATGCAAAGCACGTCACGAATATTAAATTATGAATCCGACCAATGGGTTTCCACCGTGAGTCCTGACCGAGGCACGGCATCAAGCTATGTGAAGAGGAAGTGAAACTTTCTGACACTGACATCGAGTTGTTTGTTAGTGAGGTGAAGGTGAAGAGCGACTTTATGGGACAGCAGTGATGTCACTAATAAAGAAAATACACTGATACTCTGCCGCTGCTGCTGTGTATAACACAATGTGGGAGATCAGAAATCGCTGAACCCTCGCTTCCTCCTCCTCATCCTTCCATTCGCATGCACAAATCGTGCAGAACCCCGCATCGGTGTCACGGCAGTATTTATCCATTTAGAGCATCTGACCGATTCCCTCACATCAGTGGATCCAGTCTCTCAGCACGTGTCACCAAGTACGACATGAAGTGTTGTGAACTCAGTCTGTTGATATCAATCCTCTTCCGCTCCTCTCCTCTGAAGCAGAAGGAGCAGACACCAACACGCGCGGCTAGACCCGCTACGTCTTCCTCTGTATCTGACGCGTTGATGATGAAATGAAACAACTAACCTAAAACGACTTCTATAACAAATGTTATAACTTAGTCACACTTTAAAAGTATGACTAAGATATACGTGAGGAAGTGTCTGCTTAACCTCTGATATTAAAATGTTGAAGCCACAGTTTATGTGATTGAAGCGTTTATTTGTTTAACACAAGTCTGAGTAGATTTTCTCCCATGTATTTTCAACCCTAACTTCATAAACACTTGTATAGACATCATATATCAGAGACTTTATTTCTTCTCAACCTCTAATCTCAGATTCCTGTGTTCTGCAGCTTCTTCTGAATCAAGAGGAACGAGAGCTGTTTGTGGGACTCGTCTCCAAGAGGACAGGAAGAGACATTAAGAAGAAATCTGTCTCAATCAACCTTGTAGACTTTGAGTGGAGTTTCATATAGGTCAGTGAGAGCTCTCTCCCTAGGTCATTTGTCAATTTGTCTCTTTAATTTTGTACATGTAATCATATTGTTCTTCTCCTGTCCACTAAATATTAATCAATTCATTTCCAAATATGGGTATGCTTCCTTTCCATGTACACAAAAGGGAACATGCTCCCTTGTCCAAGGGCACGTAATCCAATGTAGGATTTGATCTCTTTATTTCTCTCTGTTAGAAATTAGGATCAGTTATTGGATGTATTTACTTCATGAATGTCACTTGTTGATCTTCCATGTAATCAAGTTGCAGAGCTTGTGTTGTTGAATTAATAGTTTTAAAGAGATTCGTCTGATAGAGGCAGTCTTATTTGACCAGGACCATTCAAAATGAATAAAGAAAGGAATATTTCATGTTGTTTTTAATTATCACGTGTTATACATTCTCTTTGTGGGATTAATGTTTTGTCCTGATACTTGCATCATTTCTCCAAGTGTTTTACAAGGTTCATTTGTTTTATCAAATGTAATGAACAGACTGATAACTGTCATGTTCTGAAATCTACATCAGTAATGGACAACTTTGTTTCTAACAACAAAAAAACAGCAAGTATTTCAGTAGCTGCATTTCATACCGTAATCATTCAGTATACGTTGTTCAGAATATCACATCAACACATGGAACCAAGGTTTTGGTAAAGATGAGTTTAATTTATAGGAACTGACTGTCATCATGCTGCTATTACATTAAATTAATAAGACCGTGTCCTCGCCGCCGGTCTACGGGGAGTATAAAGTGAGCGGACGGACGGAAGTTGCATCCGCGCAGGAGTCAGGACATCAGCTTCATGCAGCTCGTCCAGGGCCTGATGTCGGCATGTGGCGGAATGTGCACCGCTGTTATAACGACCGATGTAAACTCCCTCGGGATGTAATAAGGTCGGCATCTGATCACGAGCTGCTCCAGGTCCGGAGAACAGCCCGAAGAAATAATCTCCACATCTGAGCACCACACATTGTTCTCCATGCAGCAGACACCTCCTCCCTTGCTCTTCCCAGAGTGTGTTGTCCGGTCCTGACGCTGAATGGAGACCCCCTCGGGAACCATGGCGGAGTCCGGGATCGAGGGGTCGAGCCAAGTCTCCGTGAAAACCATCACGTTACAAAAAGTCAGACTGCGGTTCAGAACTGTTCCTTGTAAAGTGTCTTAAGATCTTCTTGTTGATGTTCCAGCCCGATTTGGGGGGTGGGTATCAACTGAGTTGAACCCATGTTTTCTCCTGGATTACAGAAGAGGGCCTATAGTTTTTCGTATGACTGAAGATTACAGCGCTCATTTATACGCTGGCTCGCAACAAACAATTTGCGTCCTCACCTGCTGCGGCCACGCTGCACTTACTCACACACACAGAAACGGCAGTGGAGAGAGAGAGAGAGGGCGAGAGGGAGCGCTACGGTGTCCCTAAATAGATGTCGCCAAAGCCCTGCAGCCTATAAGAATCACTGTCCTGTCAGGTAAATTAAAATATCAGCAGAACGGGAAACGCGCCCGCACATCCTACGGGCGCGTCCTGCGGCGCATATCCTGGGGCGCACATAAATAAAAAAAAATATATAACAATTTAATTAAATCAAATGAATAAAAAAACTGTGCGCGCACATCCTGCGGCTGCCGCAAATCCTAAATAAAAAATAAAAAAATTAAATTAAATCAAATTTATATAAAAACTGCGCGCGCACATCCTACGGACGCGTGCTGCGGCGCATGTCCTGGGGCGCACATAAAAAAAAAATATATATATAATAATTTAATTAAATCAAAGTAATAAAAAAAAACTGTGCGCGCAAATCCTGCGGCGCACATAAATAAAGAATATATTTAAAAATAAAAACCATAAAAATGTAATTTATCAAATTAATAAACAAACTGTGCGCGCACATCCTGCGGGCGGTGCACATTCTAAATAAAAAAGCATGAAATTGAGTACGCCAAAGCTAATTCCGATTTATAAAACCATGCACACGCAAAACCTCAACTCCAAATCCGCCCTCCACCCCCCCAATTTCTACTATAAACGGTCAATGCAAAGCACGTCACGAATATTAAATTATGAATCCGACCAATGGGTTTCCACCGTGAGTCCTGACCGAGGCACGGCATCAAGCGATGTGAAGAGGAAGTGAAACTTTCTGACACTGACATCGAGTTGTTTGTTAGTGAGGTGGAGGTGAAGAGCGACTTTATAGGACAGCAGTGATGTCACTAATAAAGAAAATACACTGATACTCTGCCGCTGCTGCTGTGGATAACACAATGTGTGAGATCAGAAATCGCTGAACCCTCGCTTCCTCCTCATCCTTCCATTCGCATGCACAAATCGTGCAGAACCCCGCATCGGTGTCACGGCAGTATTTATCCATTTAGAGCATCGGACCGATTCCCTCACATCAGTGGATCCTTGCCTCCACTCTGGGATATTATTTGGAAAGTTTCTACATTTCTTGTTAGTGATCTCCTGTGCGCTCTATGCGCTCTGCGCTGGGTGGCTCTGCGCGCTGGGTCGCTATTACATGTGTAGCGGGTCAGTTCTTAATAAAGTTTTATACTTTTAGCAGTGTCATTTTCCCCGCTCTGGATGTGTTAATTAACCTGACAGGACGGCAACTCCTATAGGCTGCAAGGAGGCGGAGGAGTTTATTTAGGGACACCTTAGCACTCTCCCTTGTCCTCTCTCTCTCTCTCCCCACTGCCGGTCCTGTGGGTGTGTGCGGAAGTTTAGCGTGAGCGCAGCACGTGTGGTCGCAATTGTTTGTCGCAGTAAGTTGCTGGAAGTTATATAATGTTAACGGCGATCACAGAGAAAGTGTCCGCAAATTGTAACTGAAGTTTGTCCTTAGAGCCCAGCGTGAAGCTGTGTCTGTGTGCGACTGTGACGGCGTCACCGTGGATGCACGCTGTCCCTGCTTTATTTTAATGAATTAAAAGTATGAGATAAGGATGTGTTTTTATGTTTGTAAATGTTTTTAAATATTATAAATGTGTTTAAATTGTGTGACCTAACTATAACATGTTTGTTTTATAGGGCTGCCTCCAGCTAAATAGTTACGGTCACGGTTTTTTCCCACTTTAGATTTTATTTAGATTATTTGGTTTGATTATTTGTTTCTTTGTGTTTTGTTTTGTTCTATTGCAAGGTGCAATATATATGGTTGACTGGGACTGTGCAATTCAGCGGTAGTGACTTGAATGGTGGTGAATTATTGGCTCCATAAAGTAGAGGCCCTCTTTTGTCATTTTGTTGTTGTATATCGTTTGCAGTGATTTTCTTAAAGTGTGTTGTGTTTGGTTTTTAATGCATGATATTTCAGCATTGTACAATTGGGTCTGGAGCCTCTAATTTCTCTCTATTTTAAACTGTCATTTATATCAAGTCCAGGCCAGCCTTTCCAACCTTTGCACATGTCACTTTACTGTTTGAGCAGTCTGTTTTAAATCATTTGCATTTATTAAATAAATTGTATTTTGTATTGATATCTCAGCCTCCCGTCCCGTCTTATTCTGGATACTTGTTGAACCGAATTGACATTAACTGTCATCTCTGAACCATTTTTAATCACTACACATGCTTGCATTGTTACGATTCTTAAAGTGTGCTATGGTTGTTTAATGTATGATATATTAATGTAATGAACCGACTGATAACTGTCATGCTCTGAAATCTACATCAGTAATGGACAACAAAACCAGTATTAGTATTTCAGTAGCTGCATTTCATTTACCGTAATCATTCAGTATACGTTGTTCAGAATATCACATCAACACAGGGAACCAAGGTTTTGGTAAAGAGGAGTTTAATTTATAGGAACTGACTGTCATCATGCTGCTATTACCTTAAATTACATTGTACAGTATTTGGGATTATGTTGAATTTTATTTAAAACAATAATAAACAGACAAGTTAATTTACATGACAATTGTTTACAGTGCGGAAGTTACACTGTAACAGACTGCGTCACACTCGCGCTGTGGGTTTTATGCGGTGTCCTCGCCGCCGGTCTACGGGGAGTATAAAGCGAGCGCACGGACGGAAGTTGCATCCGCGCAGGACATCAGCTCCTGTGGGAACACACGAGCAAAGCGGAAGCGCATTGCTCCGCGCCCGTCAGCCCGTGATTCTGCTTTCTCCGCTGGTTGTGTATGCTCCGTTCAATGAAGGGGTTCGGGGTAAATGATGATCTTCATAGCATTTAATCATGTTCGGGGAAACACTCGGGGATATTGAAACTCCAGGAGAACCGCAGGGAACTCTAAAGTACGGGACACATATTTTAACATTTAAATATAATATGTCATTAATATCGTTTAAAATCATTTCCCAGTGTGTTTCCCCGAACTATGCCCCGAAACCATCGGTGCCGAACGCGATCGCAGCCGAAGTGAACAGCGCCACTGAGTTACATGGGGGCGGGCGTGAATGTTACGGGGTCAATTCTGAATAAAGTTTTATAGTTTTGGCAGTATTATTTTCCCCGTTCTGCTGATGTTTTAATTTACCTGACAGGACGGTGATTCCTATAGGCTGCGGGAAGTCGGCGCAGTCTATTTAGGGACACCGTAGCTCTTCCCTTCTCCCCCTCTCTTATTGTGTCCGTGACATTAAGTTAAGTTGTCTTTTCCTGTTTTAGTAATTGTTCTCAAGACAATAAGGACGGGGTGGGTCCCTGCTTTATTTGAATGAATTAAAGGTATGACATAATGATGTGTTTAATGTTTGTAAATGTTTTTGAAACATTTTGATAAACTGGTTCAAATTGTATGACCTAAATACAACATGTTTGTTTCTGTTGAGTTGTGTTGCACTATTGCTGCAGCTACCGTTGCATTCGGAGGAAAGAATAAATGATGGCGTTATCTTTAGCCGTTGTTGGCGTATTTATTAACAGGCTGCTGACACATCAGTCTCACGGTCAGAGCTACTTTAACTGACACACTAACATATAGCAGGTTGGCTCTTATAGCCTGTACCTTGGCGCCATCCTGTGGCGTAACCATATATACATATTACAATACAGCATTACATATACATCTGAGTACATAATGAATATATCTCAACACCCCCACTTGTACTCAGGTTGCTATACTTCAAGCAAAAGAAACACAGGAAAACAGAATGAATGTGAACCTCTGTCATACACATATCAATCTCCAAAAAGAGCATTTGCAAACTTCTTCAGTTTCAACTTATTTACAGGTTTGGTCATTACATCAGCAACCATGTCATCAGTAGAACAATACATCAAAATCACCCTTCCCTCAATCACAGTTGACCTGATAAAGTGGTACTTTATGTCAAAGTGTTTACACCTCTGTCTGTGTACAGGGTTTTTGGCAAGAGCTATTGTCCCCTGATTGTCCTCATGTACAATAGTTTGTGTGTAATTGTAGTTATCTATACCCCCTAGTAACTGCTCCAGGTATAGACACTCCTGTATGGTTGAAGCCAGTGCCATATATTCTGCCTCGCAGGTTGATAGCGCAACTGTGGGTTGTTTTCTAGTCTTCCACGAGACTAGAGAGCTGTTCTGACTAAGACTGACAGAGTATCCTGTGGTACTGCGTCTGTCACTTGTATCAGCCGCCCAGTCAGCATCACTGTAGGCTTGTATACCTAGCTCCTCACTGTCGTTTCTCTTAAAGCTTAACCCTTTCTCTGCAGTGCCTTTGAGATACCTTAAAACATGCTTCACAGTGACCCACTGCTCCTCTGTAGGCTCAGCAAAATACTGTGATAATCTGCTCACCACAAAACTTAAATCCGGTCTGGTACAAGTAGTCAAGTATATAAGACTACCAACAGCCTCCCTGTACATCCTGACATCTTCCATCTTTACTGCATCTTCAGTATACTCTAGCTTCTGCTCACAGGGTGTTTCTCTGGTCCTACAATCTTGCATATTAAAACGCTGTAGTATCTTGTTAGTGTAGCTTTCCTGTGACATCTTTACACATCCATCTGATTGACTGAAATCAATACCCAGAAAATGTTTGAGTTTGCCTAAATCTTTCATCTTAAACTTTTCTGCGAGCATCTCTTTCACCTTTTTCAGTCTTTCTTCATTGCTTGCTGCAATGATCAAGTCATCGACCCATGTGATTATGATCACCTTCCCTTCATTTGACTCTTTGGCATAAACACAGTGGTCGGCTGGGTTTTGTAATATTATGTTTTTTTTAAACCATTTCATTTATATTGCTGCCTCAACGTGATGCTGACACGGACACGTTAACTCGGGATGGGTTTTTGTAGGATTTTTATTTCAGCGAGACCTTCAGTAGATCACCACACTTCACTCACAAGCGCTTTGTGAAAATGACGAATCTGCCACCGGCTCTGCAAATGACCCTCAACATCTGGAAAAAGGTAAAGAAATCGCCAATGTCAGGCCATGTGTGTTCTGTTATTGTCCGGAGACTCCGCCCTCTGTTGCTTCCCGCTCTTTTTGTCCCTCACCTGTTCCCGGTCATCAACCTGATTGTTTGCCTGATTTGTTCACCTGTGTCTTGTCTTTGTTCCCCCTTCTATTTAAGCCCAGTCTTCCTGTTGTCCCCTGTCGGATTGTATCGTTTGTTTGTGAGAATCTATGTAAAGATTCTGCCGTGTTTGAACCTTGTTTTACCTGGTCTGGTACTAGACTCAGATTTTTGATCCTCTCTGTTTTTCCCTTTTGGAATTCTGTTTTTGAATTGGACTCTCTGTTTTTTGCACTTGTGTTTTTTGCCTTTTTGGATCCTTGTTTTTTCTATTTTTGGAAATAAATAAGTATTTTTTTGCATCTTGGTCTGCGATTTAGTCCTTACTCTGAGAAAGGAGAGGCACTGTCTAACGCCGAGTTTACCCCGGGGCGTGGAAGCGCAGTGCAGCGCCAAGGAAATCAAGCGCCTCCTATCCACTCCCTGTTAAACCTTTGTGCGGTGCACATCGGATGCGCTGCGCCGCGCTGCTTCACTCGCGCCCTGAACCAATGGTTTCGGCGTAGAGTCTATTTTTTTCACTCGCCGCGAGCGTAACGCGCCAAGAAACAAACTGAAAATGATTTTAAACGATCTGTTGTCCTAGAGTTTTAATTCCCCCAATTTTCCCAATCACATAATTAAATTCCCCCCTGCCCATCCACTACAGCTACACAAGCAGTCATATGGATACAAATAGAGGGGGGGGGGCTATGAGACCATCATCATATACCCCCAAACGAGTACATTGAACGGGTTACATTCAACAGCAAGCGGAGAAAGCAGAATCGCGGGCTGACCGTCGCTGAGAAATGCACATCCGGTGTGAACAGCCGGCGCCGCACTTTCCACCTAAAAACGATGAAATGAACTGAACTATGAAGTAGTTCAGATTTTGACTGGTGAACTATGAACGTGAACTATTCATGTTTACTTGTATGAACTGAACTTTGAACTAGTTCATGAGAGGTGTGAACGTGCACAACACTGTTCAAATCGTAATTCACGTCGGCAGCAACGACTCCCGGCTTCGCATGTCGGAGGTCACTAAAGTTAATGTTGAGTCGGTGTGTGCTTTTGCAAAAACGATGTCGGACACAATAATTTTCTCTGGCCCTCTACCTAACACAACAGGTGATGACATGTTGTCTTTTAACCTCTGGCTGTCGAGGTGTCCTGTAAACGGTGTGGGCTTTGTAGATGACTGGCAAACTTTTTGGAGGAAACCTGGACTTGTTAGGAGAGACGGCGTTCATCCCACTTGGGATGGAGCAGCTCTCTTATCTAGGAATATTACTCAGTCTATTACATGACAACCCAGAGTTGGGACCAGGAAGCAGAGCTGCAGTGCTAAAAACTTCTCTGCGCTCCCTCTGGGACAGTCACACAACCCCATAGAGATTGTGTCTGTCCACCGTCCGAATCCACACAATAATCTAATACAAATTAACACAACCTCTGAAACAACACAGGAAACCAAGACTTTGAAATGTGGTCTTTTAAACATTAGATCACTGTCATCAAAGGCTATTTTAGTTAATGAACTAGTCTCAGACTACAACATAGATGTATTATCCCTCACTGAGACGTGGCTGCATCCTGATGAATATGTCAGTCTAAATGAATCTACTCCCTCCAGTCATATAAATTCACAGGTTCCCAGAGAATTCGGACGAGGAGGTGGAGTTGCTGCTATTTTTAACCCCAGTCTATCAATTAATCCTAAACTAAACTATAACTCATTTGAATGTCTTGTTCTTCCACGCCAATCCAGGAAACACCAACAGCCAATCATATTTGCTGTAGTTTACCGTGCTCCGGGGGCTTAAACTGAATTATTTACGGAATTCCCCGAGTTTTTTTCAAACCTAGTCCGAAAGACCTATAACATAATTATTGTTGGTGACTTTAATATTCATGTTGACAATAATAAAGATAGCCTTAGTGTAGCATTAATTTCGATACTAGATTCAATTGGTTTCAGTCAGTGTGTACACCAACCTACTCATTGTTGTAACCACACACTTGACCTTGTATTATCATACGGTGTCGGAATTGAACATTTAACAGTACTCTGATCACCCAGGATCAGTTTACCAAAATAATCTCAGGTTCTAAACCAACAACCTGTATCTTAGACGACATTGCCCTTGCTTTCAATGAAACAGTCAGGAACTGGTGAGTGATCTTCGATCCTGATTTGTCCTTTAATTCTCACCTACAACTAATTTCTAGGACCGCCTTTTTCCACTTGCGTAATATCTAAAAAATCAGACATGTACTTCGCAAAAAGATGCAGAAAAACTAGTCCACGCCTTTGTTACATCCAGACTGGACTATTGTAATTCATAACTATCATGCTCCAGCAGTAAGTCGTTAAAAAATCTGCAGCTTGTCCAAAATGTTCTTCAATGATACTGAAACAACCCTTAAGTTATTTATCTTTGAATACATGTAAATGTATATTTGTGTCCCCTTTAGGAGTAAGAGGAGGTATCCACCCCTTTAACATATCAATATTTAATGGAATCATATTTAGTGGCTTGTGTTTATATACACGGTATATGCATATAGATCTATATATCTATATATATATCCCCTGATGCTGTCAGAACACATGAACCTGCTGAATGTTGCATCAGTAAAGATACAGACACTGATGCACATGTTTTTATCTCATTACACCAGGATCACTGGTCTTATTATAAAATCTGTACAACAGAGAACTTCTGTCTCACGTTTCTTCTTTATTCTATTCTACTTGTTTTCATGTTCATATACAGTTCTTCCGCCATCTGCAGGCAGACGTCACCACTGACTCGGATTCTTTCAGTTCATGAGGAGTTTGTTTTCAATGTGTTTCTCTATAATTTGTTTAAGTCTTGACATTTTAAGTAAAAAGCCTTGATATTATGTATATTAGGATTTGGCTCTATTTGTAACCGGTCTATCCTTTGTGGTCTACCTGCGTTGTGTGTCAGTTTGTGAAGTAGAAGATCGGGACAGGACTTGTATCACTACTGAATTTGTCTGTTATGTTGAAGCCACAGTTCATGTGATTGAACCGTTTTTTTATTTAACACAAGTACTGAGTACATTGTACAAAGACCTTTTCCTTATAAATCAAACACGACACTTTGGTGAATTAAGGTTTTCAGTCATCAAATGTTGTCTTAGACACATAATGAGATTATTGACTCATATCTTAACAATCAATGATTGATTGGATTCAAACCAAAATGTAAAAGCCCTGTGATTAATTTCAAATTACAACAAAACATTCATCAAAGTGTTCTTGTGTGATTACAATACTGTGCGTGTTGCTGCTGGGACTTTCTATATCATATCTGCCAGTCGTGCACATTACAACAGAATTTACTGATGCAACATTCAGCAGGTTCTTGTGTTCTGACAGCATCAGGGAATATATATACATATAGATATATAGATCTATATGCATATACTGTGTGTATATACACACAAGCCACTAAATATGATTTTATTAAATATTGAAATTGAAAATCGTTATTTGTATATCCCATATTCACAAATCACAATTTGTCTCATAGGGCTTCAACATGGTCTGACATCCTCTGTCCTTAACCATCAGCAAGAGTAAGGAAAAACTACTAAAACCCTTTTACAGGGTAAAAATACGTAGAAACCTCAGAGAGAGCCACATGTGAGGGATCCCTCTCCCAGGACTGACAGAAGGGCAATAGATGTCAAGTGTACGAAAACATCATCAAGATTAAAGTTTTTAGCAGCATTAGTGAGGGTAAACATTTTGAAGGATAACTTCAAAACTATATGTCAAGCAGTCCTGCTGCAACTAAATGCTTCCTAGTTTAGAACATAGGACAAGTAACGTTCTGCCGCACTAATTAGCTCTAACTATAAGCTTTATCAAATAGGAAGGTTTTAAGCCTACTTTTAAACATACAGATGGTGTCTGCTTCCCGAACTGAAAGTGGTAGATTATTCCACAGCAGAGGGGCTTGATGGCTGAAAGCTCTGGCTCCTACTCTACTCTTTAAAACATAGTCAAATGAAGCAGCAGTTTACAGGGTGAAGGAGTGGGGAATATTAAATTAAATAATATGAATATATGTGAAGTAAGTGTATTTGTATGAGTGGGGGAGCAGAATGTATATGGTGACTGTTCAGAGGGTCAGTGTTGATTGTTCAGAAGCCTAATGGCCTGGAGGAAGAAGCTGTTTGTGTGTCTGGTAGTCCGTGCTCGGATGCTCCGGTAACGTCTGCCAGACAGCAGCAGTGTGAGAAGTCCACAGCCTGTGTGGCTCTGGTCCTTGATGATCTTCAGTGCTCTTCTCAGGCATCTTGTGCTGTAGATGCCTTGCACGGAAGGGAGATGGCAGCCGATGATACCAGGTCAGGTCATCTGTGATGAACACACCGAGGAGCTCACCACCTGGGGTCTGCTCGTCAGGAAGTCCAAGATCCAGTTACACAGGGGGGTTTTAAGACCCAGGCTCCTGAGCTTGGGGACGAGCTTGGCAGGCACAATTGTGTTGAATGCGGAGCTGTAGTCCACGAACATGATCCTCACATATGTGTTGGCCTTCTTCAGGTGGGAGAGGGTGGTGTGTGTTGTCGGGGCGATGGCATCGTCCGTGGATCGGTTTGGGCGGTGAGCAGATGTGGCTTTTGACCAGCCGCTCGAAGCACTTCATGATGGTGGAGGTCAGTGCTACAGGGCGGTAGTCGTTTAAGCAGGTGATGGATGATTTCTTAGGTATGGGGATGATGGTGGCCTGCTTGAAGCAGGAGGGGACTGTCGAGAGATTTAGGGAGAGGTTGAATATGGAGGTGAAGACCTCCGTTAGCTGGTAATAGAGCAGTAATGCTGGTTATGATTTATGACTTTTAATCATAATACTTAATTAGGTGGATTTTATGCTCGCCACAATAGAGCCACCTCCTCGTGTCATAACTAAACTGCAAATTATATTATTTCTATGGTCAGAATCTTGGTCATGTCATTTATTTGTATCAATATATACATTTATTTAGTCAATAAAGTAACATTTTAGTTTTGAGAGCTCAAGATGATCTCTAAACTTATTTTGAGACTGACCAGTGATCCAAAACTCAAAGACGAATCATTTAGAAAATAAACAGACATTAAGAGGAGATCAGGAATTCTTCACTTTTCAATATTCTAACGAAATGCTTGATTGATAATTTAATCAACAAGCTTTTGCTTCTGGATTTTCTAAATGATTATTTTGTCTCCCAAGCCAGCAGTTCAGAGCAAGCTGGAAAGAAAACAAAAGATCACAGACAATTCATCTACACATGTAAAAGATAAGACTGGCAAATTAAAAAATATTAATATCTGACATGGGAAAAATTGTATTTCACATTAGTGAGTCATGAAATTGGATTTTATTCTGAAAGCATCATCAGTCAGAAACTTCAACAGTGGTCAAAATCAGTTTGGGATTTTCCTTCTTTTGGCCACTAGGGGGTAGGCATGTTCCATCATAATCTGGTAATTTTGTGAAAAGGAGTTTCCAACAGAACCCTCTCTTCCTCTCTTTTCTTTTTCTGTTCAGTGCTTTTTGAACATGAGAAAACTTTCACAGGTGGGTGTTGGATTACAGAAACTGTATTTTAGAAATGTTTAACACTTTACTCTCTCCTTTTGGTCATTTGACCTATCTATCAGATTCTAAATCTTAGAATAAGATATATTAAAAAATAAAGTTTCCTTCACAGTGTTTTTCTTCTATACATTGTAATTATTCTGTCTAACTTCAGTACATTTGACCTCCAGTCGCTGCAGCAGTCACATGTATTGATCTGGACCTCAGATATATCTTATCTCCACAGAGCTGCAGCTGTGATCAGTCCCTTCAAACAAACACACTTTAAACAGCCTGATTGGCCTCTGCTCAATAAAACCCTGTGTGTGAAACCTGTGGAGCAAGTGGACTTTCCCTTTCAAACACGAGTCTGAATTTTGATGGGTTGACAGGGACAATTTATATAATTTACGAGACTTAGCCTGGAATAACTGAAATATCACCTGTTTAAATAAAGCAGAGACAAAATGCAGACATTAATGTAAATCATCTCTGAAATGCCAAAAGAGACAAGTGGTGATCCGACAGAGGGATAGAGAATTGAAAAATAAGATGACAACTGCAACAAGCATGTAAACTAGATTCAAACTGGCAAAATAAGATGAAAGCACAGCTTCTATGAGAGAGCCACTGCTTTCCCCCTCACTGTAGAGACTGAATCAAAGCAGCCTTAGACAAATCCTCCTTCTGTCTGTAGGCCCAAGTGCTTTGTGTTCTATTAAAGCCCATGGAAATCTACACTCTGTACGTTGTTTGATGTTGCCAACTTGTCATCTCTGTATCTCCGCAGACTTCACACATGGGCTGTTTTCTATATATAAAACTCTGTCCGAGTTGTTTCCTCTTTACCTGTGTACATACATGTATATGTAAGGGGGGGGGGGGGGGGGGGGGTCCGTAACACGTTAATTATGCTCAGAAGATTGCATGTGTGTTGTGTATGTTTTGTATGACCGCTGTATGTGTGTGTTCGTATTCTGTCTGTTGTAACAATGTGTTACTGCCTTCTTGGCCACATCTGTCTTGTGAGAGATTTAACTCAATGAGATCTTTACCTGGTTACAGAATGTCCATGGAGTTAACTATTCTAATGTTCAAAGTTTTTTTCATAAACCAAACTAATGATGCTCTGCCATGGCAGCACATTCAAGTTACTTTAGTTCATCGTAACACTTACAAGCCTTCTTTTGTAAAAGCTTCTCATTAATTAAGTCTAATTGGCTCCTGTATATCAAACATGTTTTTTTTTTTTTTTTTTTTTTTTTACTGAATTCTCATTTAGATTTGATGTTCAGTTCAGGAAGTACTTTTGTCAAATGTTGTCCCAGAAATTCTCCAGTCATCTGTGCTTATCATTGATTATTGGGAAAAGGGGAAATGTATAAGTTGTATTTCCCACATGTGTTTTAATTGAAATGTGAGGGCAGCTGCATGCAAGACATTAAAACACCCAAATAAAATTTAAAACATTTTATTCATTAGTCGACAACATATTATAAACCCCTAACAGAGTAAAGACTTGTTCAGGGCATGATGTCACCCAGTGTACATTATACAGAGTAGGAGCAGGGGTTGCAGTAGGGGGTTTCTGTCCATTTACAAATATCTCTGTATAAGTTTTATAAGTGTATGAGTTGTATTTCCCACATGAGTTTTCATTAAAAACTTAGTGGGGGTGGAGCCTGCCCTCTTCCGTGCATCCACTGTGTCCTTCAACAAAAGGGAGAGCCTTGGTGCCCTCTTCCCTTCCTCTGCGATGAACCTCAGCTGGTTATAGTAGGAGTCCAGAGACGTGACCACCTCCAGGTCCTGCTAGATGAGCTGGAGGAGCTCACAGAGGCTCTCCAGAGATGGCCCGTCTCCGTTCTGCAGCAGCCTCCTGATGCAGCAGTACATGGCTTTCTCCTCCAGAACCTTTGAGAGGAACAGCTCCCCAATAAACTTGATGCTATTGAGGAGGCGTCCGGAAGGTTTTGCGTTGAGTTGCTCTTCCCTCAGCCGGTCGATGACCCTCACGTCCCTGACTGGCTCCAGGCAGGACCCACTCTTCCGATAAATGCCCTCCCTTTCAAAGTTCTTCCTGAACTCTGCCTGGCAGTGTTTGACCAGCAGAGACCTGAAGGAGACGCTGGCTGACCAGTCGGACAAGGATTGGACCTCCACCTGAAGAGGAGAAAACCATAAGGAAATATTAACATTAATGCTACTCACATACATACATAGTGATCAGTGTGTTCTGATTTGAGGATTAAATCAGCACACAAATGAATGAAAATAAGTGAACTCATTATTTGAATAAGACAACATGGGTCAAAAGTGACCCCACTCAGTATTTATTATTTATATCTTTGCAGTAAATTATTTCCGTCATTTAGTATTTCAGGTATTTTTCAAATAACTGTTTTTTTCACTTCCCTTCTAATTCACAACATGGGTCAAAAATGTTGTATTGTAAAATACATTCTTATTAAGTCTTATTTACAATCTATTACTAGTGAGAAAGATAATTTATAATTTACCCAAGGGGTTTGCATAGCTTGTTTATCAAAAGGCTAAATTAAGGTTACAACCTGCATACAAAAGATAAGCTGTCCAACTAATTAAGAAACAGGATAAAGTAGCTTCCAGCGCAACATGGCGCCGTACTAACGGGTGCCTGTCGTAGCAGCTCCTGGTACTACTGTCGGTTTTTTTGTGTTTTTATAACGTTTGCGATTTGTTTTTTATATTTATTTTTGCACTGCTCTGTGCATCTCCGTCCCGCACAATGACGAGATGCTTTTGAAATTTATTGGACACTTTTTATAACTTTTAACCGCACTTCGGTCTCTTCGGATCACTGGGAGAATGCCTGCAACACACGCCGGCATTGTTTACACCCGCGACCAGCTGATCGCCCTGAGGCACACTACCCTCTTGGCCGGAGAGAGACCCACCATCCCGGAGGAACTACAGAGGAGACGGCGGGGCTGCAGAGCGGGGCTTAAACGGAGGAAGGAGAAGAGGAAGTTTAAGCCCTTCATCCCTGCAGTAATCACTGGAAACGTGAGGTCGCTGGCAAATAAAGTGGACGAACTGGAAGCGCTCATCAGGACACAGAGGGAGTACAGGGAGTCCAGTATTGTGTGTCTCACGGAAACGTGGTTGCACGAGCAGATACCGGACTCCAACGTCACCATTCCTGGCTTCCAGACGGTTCGAGCCGACAGAGACACCATCGCGACCGGCAAGAAGAAAGGAGGGGGACTCGCCGTGCTCGTGAACAACAGGTGGTGTCACCCCGGGCACGTCACCGTTAAACATCGTGTCTGCAGCCCGGACATCGAGCTCGTCGCCGTCGGACTTCGTCCATATTATTTGCCGAGGGAGTTTACCAGTGTTTTCGCCATCAATGTTTACATTCCTCCATCTGGGAACGCAGAAGCAGCGTGTGACGTCATCCACACTGTGACTGCAGGATTACAGACACAACACCCCGGGGCCTTCATCATCATCACAGGTGACTTTAAACATGCTTCCCTCTCATCCACACTCCCAACCTTCTTCCAGTTTGTAAAATGTGCCACCCGGGAAAATAAGACTTTGGACCTATATGCAAATGTTAAGGATGCATACAGCTCCACTGCCCTGCCACCACTGGGCAGGTCAGACCACAACCTAGTCCTGCTCTCACCATCTTACAAGCCTGTGATTCAGCAGCACCCAGTCACAGTGAGGACAGTGAGGAAATGGTCTCATGAGGCCATGGAAACACTGCGTGGGGCCCTGGAGGCCACAGACTGGGATGCTCTGTATGAGCCACATGGTGAGGACATTGATGGCCTGACTGACTGTGTCTCTGAGTACATTGGGTTCTGCATCGATAACACCATCCCCACTAAAGAGGTCCGCTGTTACCCAAATAACAAGCCGTGGGTTACAAGCGACCTGAAGGCCCTTCTCAATGAGAAGAAGAGGGCCTTTAGATCACGGGACAGAGCAGAACTCAAACGGGTTCAAAGGGAGCTCAAGCGCAGCATCAGGGAGAGCAAGGACAACTTCAGAAGAAAACTGGAGCACAAACTGGAGGAAAACAACACCAGGGACGTCTGGAGTGGTATGAAGGAGATCACTGGTTTCAAGAGGAGAGATGGGGGAGCAGCTGGGGATGAACGACGTGCGAATGAGCTGAACACGTTCTTCAATAGGTTCAACTCCAACCCCCCAGCCCCCAGCGGACCATCCACTGCCTCCACTGACTCTACGACTGCCTCTACTGCGTCTCTGAGCAACAACCCCCCACCTCCCCCCACCACCCCAGTCACCATCTCCCCCCACCCCCCCGCTGGCCTTTACCACAGACCTTCTCACACCTCCCACCCCCAGGACATCCTCACATCCCCCACAGCCCCCCACCACCTCCTGCAACACAAACATCTCTGCACCACCCTCAAACCCATCGCTGACATCCCCCACCCCCCAGTCTGGACTCCACATCACAGCCAGCCAGGTGAGGAGAGAGCTGGAGAGGCTCAAACCGAGGAAAGCTGCGGGGCCGGACCGCATCAGCCCTCGTTTGCTGAAGGCCTGTTCCAGCCAGCTCTGTGGAGTTCTCCAGCACCTCTTCAACCTGAGCCTACACCTTCAGAGAGTGCCAGTGCTCTGGAAAACATCCTGCCTGGTCCCAGTGCCCAAAAAAGGACGTCCTGCTGCACTGGAGGACTACAGGCCGGTGGCACTGACCTCTCACATCATGAAGGTCATGGAAAGACTGGTCCTGGCCCACCTCAGACCGCTGGTGTGCCCATCACAAGACCCCCTGCAGTTTGCATATCAGCCCCATGTTGGGGTTGATGATGCAATCATCTACCTGCTGCAGAAGGCTTACTCCTCCCTGGACAGACCCAACACCTCAGTCCGGATCATGTTTTTCGACTTCTCCAGCGCCTTCAATACCATCCAGCCCACTGCTGAAGGCCAAACTGGAGGGCACGCAGGTGAGTGCTCCCCTCATCGCTTGGGTCGATGACTATCTGACGGGCAGACCACAGTTTGTGAGATTACAGAACTGTGTGTCTGATCATCTGATCAGTAACATCGGGGCCCCCCAGGGAACTGTGCTGTCCCCTTTCCTCTTCACCACATACACTGCTGACTTTAAGCACTGCACAGAGACGTGTCATCTGCAGAAGTTCTCTGATGACACGGCCATTGTGGGGTGTGTTGAGGGCGGAGGGGAGGCTGAGTACAGGGACCTGGTTGACCGCTTTGTGAAGTGGTGTGGGGAGAACCGCATGCAGCTCAACGTGGCGAAGACGAGGGAGATGGTGGTGGATTTCAGGAGGACCAAGCCCCTGCCCTCTCCTGTCTGCATCGGTGGGACGGCTGTGGAGGTGGTCCCTGCTTACAAGTACCTGGGTGTCACACTAGACAATAAACTGGACTGGTCCACCAACACAGAGGCCGTCTACAAGAAGGGCCTGAGCCGGCTTTATTTCCTGAGGAGGCTCAGGTCCTTCAACGTCTGCAACAAGATGCTGCAGATGTTTTATAAGTCTGTTGTGGCGAGCACCATCTTCTTTGCTGTGGTGTCCTGGGGTGCGGGCATCAAGGCTAAGGACGCCAACAAACTGAAAAAACTGATTAGGAAGGCAGAGTCTGTGGTTGGCTCTAAGCTTGTCACCCTGGAGGAGGTGGTGGAGGACAGGATGCTGGCAAAACTGCTGGCAATCATGGACAATCCCTCTCACCCCCTCCACAAAACACTAGACAAGCTAAGGAGCAGCTTCAGCCACAGACTCATTCAACCCCGCTGCTCTAAGGAACGATACAGGAAATCGTTCCTCCCAACCGCAATAAGACTATACAACTCATCTACCTCTGTCAGAGCCACCATCACAGAACTGCACTAAATATACCTGTCTCAATTCATCATTTTATACAATAATATTGTCTTTTGCACACTCTGTCTACATATTCTTACACTCACAGTATATTATATTATCTATTGTATCGCCAAATACTTATATTTATACCCGTACTATATATCATATATTATATCATACTCTTTGTATATTCTTTGTATATATAAGTCTATATACACATATTTTATTTATACATGTGTACATGTTATTAATATTATATTTTACTATTATTATTATTATATATACTGTTGCTGCTATTATTACTATATACTGCTATTATATTGGTATAATTACTATCATATATAAATATATATTATATACTATATATACTGTACTATTTTTGATATACTGTCTAACAATAACATTACCATCATATCATCAGTACTATTACCATCATCTGCCACTGCACCTTATCTACCTATTTTATCTTGTGTTTCTGTTTTTATTCTTTCTACCGCAATATTTTATATTTTATATTTTATTCTATTGTATTGTATTTTATTGTATTCAAATGTACCGGCTGCTATGACGACTTAATTTCCCCTCGGGATGAATAAAGTAATCTATCTATCTATCTATCTATCTATCTAGATGCATCACTTACTGTTGAGAGGTGCTGGCACAGCTCGGCGAAGACTGCAGCAGAGTGTGGCTTCTGCACGGCCCTCTTGAAAACGAGCTCAACCATTTCCTGCAACTGCTCCTCTATGGAGCCAGAACAGTCTCAAAAGGATTAAATGCACACAGAAATGAATACATGCGCAAAAAAGATCCACAAATACATTTTCAACGCCGCTGGCTCAACACACTTGTCACACTAATCAGCGGCGTTGTCCGGCTGACTGTGGCTGGTTAGAGCACTTCATGTGTCTACGGTCACATACGGTTATAACGAACTTTGATAACGGGGATAGCGGGCTAGCCACCATGCTAACTGCGGTGGGAACAGCGCCAAAACCCGCTGACTTAATCCCAAGGCTCTCATGACACTGTTTCTCAAACACCGTCAGGTTAGAAGCAAACACTTGGTAGTAGTTAGTATCGGGTGTCCGTGCTGACTGTGTGTGGAAGCTGGGGGGGAAGCTAGCTGCCTCCGTGTAGCTTCAAGCTGTTGCAGCTGTTGAATTAGCAACGCAGTTTAGAAACAAGACCGGGGAACCGCTGCGTTAAGACACGATAACATAAGCACTTTGACCCGCTGGGTGTCACTTTATTTCAGCAAAACTGTCGCGTCATCAACAGCCCTTTTCTGTTGTCATCGTTCACTGTGTGTGAGGAGCCGGGGATCAGCGTCTACTAATTCTATGTCTATTGGCTGGCGGGCTAAAAACCTCCAGGCTGCCTGCGGGCGTTTTAATGACGTCGTGTAATGGCACTCACGTGATTGGCTGTACAGGAGTGAGACATCTGATTGGCTACAGACGATCCCCTCTTAGAAAAAATGCATTCGTGAAACAGAGTCGCGTCAGGGGAGTCTCAAAAGTCTCAAAAGTCTCACACACAAATGCAGCGAGGTCTACAAATTAAAAGCACTTTGTAAATGCAGGTCCAACAGTTTATATATGAATGTAACAAGCTCCAAATATGTATTTGATGAAGATTGCAAATACTTTTACATGCATATATTTGTGAATTTTTTTTCTATTTGTGTGTGCATCGGAAATATGTTTATGAATCTTATATTTTACATGTGAATTTTTTTTACTTATATATGGAATGAAACATTTGTGTGTGCATTGAAAATGTATTTGTGGATCTTTTTTGTGCATGTATTCATTTCTGTGTGCATTTAATCCTTTTGAGACTGTTCTGGCTCCATACTCCTCACCGTCCAACTCCTCGTGACTCAGATCCGTCATGAAAGCTTGAAAGTTTTCGGTGAAGCAGCTGACGGACTTCTTCCTCATCTCTCCCAGCAGAAGAGGAGCTGGCTTGCAAGTTAATTCCACGCTTTTATTTTGTTTTGGGATCATGTTGATTCCAATAAATCGAAGTTGTCTTCAAGGCAAATCCAAAGAAACAAGTTCCGGTGCAAGAAACAAGTTCAGGAGCAAGAAACAAGTTCAGGAGCAAGAAACAAGTTCAGGAGCAGGAAACAAGTTCCGGTGCAACCAGCCAATAGTGAGAAGACAACTGAGTGAAAAATGAAAACTGACGTTTAAGTAACGACAGACTTCAAAGGTATAAGGCTGTTGCCTTGGTGACCTGCAGTGACATACGTCAAAGGAACAAAGCCTGATAACGTAAAAAATAATAATACAGAAAATGCTTCTTTTTTTTTAAATGTAAAAGAAGTTTCATTAAATTCAAACTTAATAACGGTTTGAGTGAAAAATCCTAGAAGACGTTTCTGAAACTTAAAAAATAAATTATATTCAGAAGTGTTACAAAAAGGCTATCATACGCTAATAAGGAATGATAATGAGCTCTTTAAGGTATGAAAAAAACTGCGCGCGCACATCCTGCGGCGCACATAAATAAAAAATAAATACAATTAAATCAAATTAATAAAAAAACTGTGCGCGCACATCCTGCGGCGCACATAAATAAAAAATATATTTAAAAATAAAACATAAAAAATAAAAACAATTGTATCAAATTAATAAAAAAAGTGTGCACATTCTAAATAAAAAAGCATGAAATGGCGTACGCCAAAGCTAATTCCGATTTACAAAACCATGCGCACGCAAAACCTCAACTCCAAATCCGCCCTCCACAGCCCCAATTTCTACTATAAATGGTCAATGCAAAGCACGTCACGAATATTAAATTATGAATCCGACCAATGGGTTTCCACCGTGAGTCCTGACCGAGGCACGGCATCAAGCTATGTGAAGAGGAAGTGAAACTTTCTGACACTGACATCGAGTTGTTTGTTAGTGAGGTGGAGGTGAAGAGCGACTTTATGGGACAGCAGTGATGTCACTAATAAAGAAAATACACTGATACTCTGCCGCTGCTGCTGTGTATAACACAATGTGGGAGATCAGAAATCGCTGAACCCTCGCTTCCTCCTCCTCATCCTTCCATTCGCATGCACAAATCGTGCAGAACCCCGCATCGGTGTCACGGCAGTATTTATCCATTTAGAGCATCTGACCGATTCCCTCACATCAGTGGATCCAGTCTCTCAGCACGTGTCACCAAGTACGACATGAAGTGTTGTGAACTCAGTCTGTTGATATCAATCCTCTTCCGCTCCTCTCCTCTGAAGCAGAAGGAGCAGACACCAACACGCGCGGCTAGACCCGCTACGTCTTCCTCTGTATCTGACGCGTTGATGATGAAATGAAACAACTAACCTAAAACGACTTCTATAACAAATGTTATAACTTAGTCACACTTTAAAAGTATGACTAAGATATACGTGAGGAAGTGTCTGCTTAACCTCTGATATTAAAATGTTGAAGCCACAGTTTATGTGATTGAAGCGTTTATTTGTTTAACACAAGTCTGAGTAGATTTTCTCCCATGTATTTTCAACCCTAACTTCATAAACACTTGTATAGACATCATATATCAGAGACTTTATTTCTTCTCAACCTCTAATCTCAGATTCCTGTGTTCTGCAGCTTCTTCTGAATCAAGAGGAACGAGAGCTGTTTGTGGGACTCGTCTCCAAGAGGACAGGAAGAGACATTCAGAAGAAATCTGTCTCAATCAACCTTGTAGACTTTGAGTGGAGTTTCATATAGGTCAGTGAGAGCTCTCTCCCTAGGTCATTTGTCAATTTGTCTCTTTAATTTTGTACATGTAATCATATTGTTCTTCTCCTGTCCACTAAATATTAATCAATTCATTTCCAAATATGGGTATGCTTCCTTTCCATGTACACAAAAGGGAACATGCTCCCTTGTCCAAGGGCACGTAATCCAATGTAGGATTTGATCTCTTTATTTCTCTCTGTTAGAAATTAGGATCAGTTATTGGATGTATTTACTTCATGAATGTCACTTGTTGATCTTCCATGTAATCAAGTTGCAGAGCTTGTGTTGTTGAATTAATAGTTTTAAAGAGATTCGTCTGATAGAGGCAGTCTTATTTGACCAGGACCATTCAAAATGAATAAAGAAAGGAATATTTCATGTTGTTTTTAATTATCACGTGTTATACATTCTCTTTGTGGGATTAATGTTTTGTCCTGATACTTGCATCATTTCTCCAAGTGTTTTACAAGGTTCATTTGTTTTATCAAATGTAATGAACAGACTGATAACTGTCATGTTCTGAAATCTACATCAGTAATGGACAACTTTGTTTCTAACAACAAAAAAACAGCAAGTATTTCAGTAGCTGCATTTCATACCGTAATCATTCAGTATACGTTGTTCAGAATATCACATCAACACATGGAACCAAGGTTTTGGTAAAGATGAGTTTAATTTATAGGAACTGACTGTCATCATGCTGCTATTACATTAAATTAATAAGACCGTGTCCTCGCCGCCGGTCTACGGGGAGTATAAAGTGAGCGGACGGACGGAAGTTGCATCCGCGCAGGAGTCAGGACATCAGCTTCATGCAGCTCGTCCAGGGCCTGATGTCGGCATGTGGCGGAATGTGCACCGCTGTTATAACGACCGATGTAAACTCCCTCGGGATGTAATAAGGTCGGCATCTGATCACGAGCTGCTCCAGGTCCGGAGAACAGCCCGAAGAAATAATCTCCACATCTGAGCACCACACATTGTTCTCCATGCAGCAGACACCTCCTCCCTTGCTCTTCCCAGAGTGTGTTGTCCGGTCCTGACGCTGAATGGAGACCCCCTCGGGAACCATGGCGGAGTCCGGGATCGAGGGGTCGAGCCAAGTCTCCGTGAAAACCATCACGTTACAAAAAGTCAGACTGCGGTTCAGAACTGTTCCTTGTAAAGTGTCTTAAGATCTTCTTGTTGATGTTCCAGCCCGATTTGGGGGGTGGGTATCAACTGAGTTGAACCCATGTTTTCTCCTGGATTACAGAAGAGGGCCTATAGTTTTTCGTATGACTGAAGATTACAGCGCTCATTTATACGCTGGCTCGCAACAAACAATTTGCGTCCTCACCTGCTGCGGCCACGCTGC
The DNA here is from genome assembly GCF_947347685.1 of Pleuronectes platessa. Lineage (NCBI taxonomy): Eukaryota > Metazoa > Chordata > Actinopteri > Pleuronectiformes > Pleuronectidae > Pleuronectes > Pleuronectes platessa. The sequence goes on along the minus strand of NW_026519130.1, from coordinate 307,292 downwards.
ACTTACTCACACACACAGAAACGGCAGTGGAGAGAGAGAGAGAGGGCGAGAGGGAGCGCTACGGTGTCCCTAAATAGATGTCGCCAAAGCCCTGCAGCCTATAAGAATCACTGTCCTGTCAGGTAAATTAAAATATCAGCAGAACGGGAAACGCGCCCGCACATCCTACGGGCGCGTCCTGCGGCGCATATCCTGGGGCGCACATAAATAAAAAAAAATATATAACAATTTAATTAAATCAAATGAATAAAAAAACTGTGCGCGCACATCCTGCGGCTGCCGCAAATCCTAAATAAAAAATAAAAAAATTAAATTAAATCAAATTTATATAAAAACTGCGCGCGCACATCCTACGGACGCGTGCTGCGGCGCATGTCCTGGGGCGCACATAAAAAAAAAAAATATATATAATAATTTAATTAAATCAAAGTAATAAAAAAAACTGTGCGCGCAAATCCTGCGGCGCACATAAATAAAGAATATATTTAAAAATAAAAACCATAAAAATGTAATTTATCAAATTAATAAACAAACTGTGCGCGCACATCCTGCGGGCGGTGCACATTCTAAATAAAAAAGCATGAAATTGAGTACGCCAAAGCTAATTCCGATTTATAAAACCATGCACACGCAAAACCTCAACTCCAAATCCGCCCTCCACCCCCCCAATTTCTACTATAAACGGTCAATGCAAAGCACGTCACGAATATTAAATTATGAATCCGACCAATGGGTTTCCACCGTGAGTCCTGACCGAGGCACGGCATCAAGCGATGTGAAGAGGAAGTGAAACTTTCTGACACTGACATCGAGTTGTTTGTTAGTGAGGTGGAGGTGAAGAGCGACTTTATAGGACAGCAGTGATGTCACTAATAAAGAAAATACACTGATACTCTGCCGCTGCTGCTGTGGATAACACAATGTGTGAGATCAGAAATCGCTGAACCCTCGCTTCCTCCTCATCCTTCCATTCGCATGCACAAATCGTGCAGAACCCCGCATCGGTGTCACGGCAGTATTTATCCATTTAGAGCATCGGACCGATTCCCTCACATCAGTGGATCCTTGCCTCCACTCTGGGATATTATTTGGAAAGTTTCTACATTTCTTGTTAGTGATCTCCTGTGCGCTCTATGCGCTCTGCGCTGGGTGGCTCTGCGCGCTGGGTCGCTATTACATGTGTAGCGGGTCAGTTCTTAATAAAGTTTTATACTTTTAGCAGTGTCATTTTCCCCGCTCTGGATGTGTTAATTAACCTGACAGGACGGCAACTCCTATAGGCTGCAAGGAGGCGGAGGAGTTTATTTAGGGACACCTTAGCACTCTCCCTTGTCCTCTCTCTCTCTCTCTCCCCACTGCCGGTCCTGTGGGTGTGTGCGGAAGTTTAGCGTGAGCGCAGCACGTGTGGTCGCAATTGTTTGTCGCAGTAAGTTGCTGGAAGTTATATAATGTTAACGGCGATCACAGAGAAAGTGTCCGCAAATTGTAACTGAAGTTTGTCCTTAGAGCCCAGCGTGAAGCTGTGTCTGTGTGCGACTGTGACGGCGTCACCGTGGATGCACGCTGTCCCTGCTTTATTTTAATGAATTAAAAGTATGAGATAAGGATGTGTTTTTATGTTTGTAAATGTTTTTAAATATTATAAATGTGTTTAAATTGTGTGACCTAACTATAACATGTTTGTTTTATAGGGCTGCCTCCAGCTAAATAGTTACGGTCACGGTTTTTTCCCATTTTAGATTTTATTTAGATTATTTGGTTTGATTATTTGTTTCTTTGTGTTTTGTTTTGTTCTATTGCAAGGTGCAATATATATGGTTGACTGGGACTGTGCAATTCAGCGGTAGTGACTTGAATGGTGGTGAATTATTGGCTCCATAAAGTAGAGGCCCTCTTTTGTCATTTTGTTGTTGTATATCGTTTGCAGTGATTTTCTTAAAGTGTGTTGTGTTTGGTTTTTAATGCATGATATTTCAGCATTGTACAATTGGGTCTGGAGCCTCTAATTTCTCTCTATTTTAAACTGTCATTTATATCAAGTCCAGGCCAGCCTTTCCAACCTTTGCACATGTCACTTTACTGTTTGAGCAGTCTGTTTTAAATCATTTGCATTTATTAAATAAATTGTATTTTGTATTGATATCTCAGCCTCCCGTCCCGTCTTATTCTGGATACTTGTTGAACCGAATTGACATTAACTGTCATCTCTGAACCATTTTTAATCACTACACATGCTTGCATTGTTACGATTCTTAAAGTGTGCTATGGTTGTTTAATGTATGATATATTAATGTAATGAACCGACTGATAACTGTCATGCTCTGAAATCTACATCAGTAATGGACAACAAAACCAGTATTAGTATTTCAGTAGCTGCATTTCATTTACCGTAATCATTCAGTATACGTTGTTCAGAATATCACATCAACACAGGGAACCAAGGTTTTGGTAAAGAGGAGTTTAATTTATAGGAACTGACTGTCATCATGCTGCTATTACCTTAAATTACATTGTACAGTATTTGGGATTATGTTGAATTTTATTTAAAACAATAATAAACAGACAAGTTAATTTACATGACAATTGTTTACAGTGCGGAAGTTACACTGTAACAGACTGCGTCACACTCGCGCTGTGGGTTTTATGCGGTGTCCTCGCCGCCGGTCTACGGGGAGTATAAAGCGAGCGCACGGACGGAAGTTGCATCCGCGCAGGACATCAGCTCCTGTGGGAACACACGAGCAAAGCGGAAGCGCATTGCTCCGCGCCCGTCAGCCCGTGATTCTGCTTTCTCCGCTGGTTGTGTATGCTCCGTTCAATGAAGGGGTTCGGGGTAAATGATGATGATCTTCATAGCATTTAATCATGTTCGGGGAAACACTCGGGGATATTGAAACTCCAGGAGAACCGCAGGGAACTCTAAAGTACGGGACACATATTTTAACATTTAAATATAATATGTCATTAATATCGTTTAAAATCATTTCCCAGTGTGTTTCCCCGAACTATGCCCCGAAACCATCGGTGCCGAACGCGATCGCAGCCGAAGTGAACAGCGCCACTGAGTTACATGGGGGCGGGCGTGAATGTTACGGGGTCAATTCTGAATAAAGTTTTATAGTTTTGGCAGTATTATTTTCCCCGTTCTGCTGATGTTTTAATTTACCTGACAGGACGGTGATTCCTATAGGCTGCGGGAAGTCGGCGCAGTCTATTTAGGGACACCGTAGCTCTTCCCTTCTCCCCCTCTCTTATTGTGTCCGTGACATTAAGTTAAGTTGTCTTTTCCTGTTTTAGTAATTGTTCTCAAGACAATAAGGACGGGGTGGGTCCCTGCTTTATTTGAATGAATTAAAGGTATGACATAATGATGTGTTTAATGTTTGTAAATGTTTTTGAAACATTTTGATAAACTGGTTCAAATTGTATGACCTAAATACAACATGTTTGTTTCTGTTGAGTTGTGTTGCACTATTGCTGCAGCTACCGTTGCATTCGGAGGAAAGAATAAATGATGGCGTTATCTTTAGCCGTTGTTGGCGTATTTATTAACAGGCTGCTGACACATCAGTCTCACGGTCAGAGCTACTTTAACTGACACACTAACATATAGCAGGTTGGCTCTTATAGCCTGTACCTTGGCGCCATCCTGTGGCGTAACCATATATACATATTACAATACAGCATTACATATACATCTGAGTACATAATGAATATATCTCAACACCCCCACTTGTACTCAGGTTGCTATACTTCAAGCAAAAGAAACACAGGAAAACAGAATGAATGTGAACCTCTGTCATACACATATCAATCTCCAAAAAGAGCATTTGCAAACTTCTTCAGTTTCAACTTATTTACAGGTTTGGTCATTACATCAGCAACCATGTCATCAGTAGAACAATACATCAAAATCACCCTTCCCTCAATCACAGTTGACCTGATAAAGTGGTACTTTATGTCAAAGTGTTTACACCTCTGTCTGTGTACAGGGTTTTTGGCAAGAGCTATTGTCCCCTGATTGTCCTCATGTACAATAGTTTGTGTGTAATTGTAGTTATCTATACCCCCTAGTAACTGCTCCAGGTATAGACACTCCTGTATGGTTGAAGCCAGTGCCATATATTCTGCCTCGCAGGTTGATAGCGCAACTGTGGGTTGTTTTCTAGTCTTCCACGAGACTAGAGAGCTGTTCTGACTAAGACTGACAGAGTATCCTGTGGTACTGCGTCTGTCACTTGTATCAGCCGCCCAGTCAGCATCACTGTAGGCTTGTATACCTAGCTCCTCACTGTCGTTTCTCTTAAAGCTTAACCCTTTCTCTGCAGTGCCTTTGAGATACCTTAAAACATGCTTCACAGTGACCCACTGCTCCTCTGTAGGCTCAGCAAAATACTGTGATAATCTGCTCACCACAAAACTTAAATCCGGTCTGGTACAAGTAGTCAAGTATATAAGACTACCAACAGCCTCCCTGTACATCCTGACATCTTCCATCTTTACTGCATCTTCAGTATACTCTAGCTTCTGCTCACAGGGTGTTTCTCTGGTCCTACAATCTTGCATATTAAAACGCTGTAGTATCTTGTTAGTGTAGCTTTCCTGTGACATCTTTACACATCCATCTGATTGACTGAAATCAATACCCAGAAAATGTTTGAGTTTGCCTAAATCTTTCATCTTAAACTTTTCTGCGAGCATCTCTTTCACCTTTTTCAGTCTTTCTTCATTGCTTGCTGCAATGATCAAGTCATCGACCCATGTGATTATGATCACCTTCCCTTCATTTGACTCTTTGGCATAAACACAGTGGTCGGCTGGGTTTTGTAATATTATGTTTTTTTTAAACCATTTCATTTATATTGCTGCCTCAACGTGATGCTGACACGGACACGTTAACTCGGGATGTGTTTTTGTAGGATTTTTATTTCAGCGAGACCTTCAGTAGATCACCACACTTCACTCACAAGCGCTTTGTGAAAATGACGAATCTGCCACCGGCTCTGCAAATGACCCTCAACATCTGGAAAAAGGTAAAGAAATCGCCAATGTCAGGCCATGTGTGTTCTGTTATTGTCCGGAGACTCCGCCCTCTGTTGCTTCCCGCTCTTTTTGTCCCTCACCTGTTCCCGGTCATCAACCTGATTGTTTGCCTGATTTGTTCACCTGTGTCTTGTCTTTGTTCCCCCTTCTATTTAAGCCCAGTCTTCCTGTTGTCCCCTGTCGGATTGTATCGTTTGTTTGTGAGAATCTATGTAAAGATTCTGCCGTGTTTGAACCTTGTTTTACCTGGTATGGTACTAGACTCAGATTTTTGATCCTCTCTGTTTTTCCCTTTTGGAATTCTGTTTTTGAATTGGACTCTCTGTTTTTTGCACTTGTGTTTTTTGCCTTTTTGGATCCTTGTTTTTTCTATTTTTGGTAATAAATAAGTATTTTTTTGCATCTTGGTCTGCGATTTAGTCATGACTCTGAGAAAGGAGAGGCACTGTCTAACGCCGAGTTTACCCCGGGGCGTGGAAGCGCAGTGCAGCGCCAAGGAAATCAAGCGCCTCCTATCCACTCCCTGTTAAACCTTTGTGCGGTGCACATCGGATGCGCTGCGCCGCGCTGCTTCACTCGCGCCCTGAACCAATGGTTTCGGCGTAGAGTCTATTTTTTTCACTCGCCGCGAGCGTAACGCGCCAAGGAACAAACTGAAAATGATTTTAAACGATCTGTTGTCCTAGAGTTTTAATTTCCCCAATTTTCCCAATCACATAATTAAATTCCCCCCTGCCCATCCACTACAGCTACACAAGCAGTCATATGGATACAAATAGAGGGGGGGGCTATGAGACCATCATCATATACCCCCAAACGAGTACATTGAACGGGTTACATTCAACAGCAAGCGGAGAAAGCAGAATCGCGGGCTGACCGTCGCTGAGAAATGCACATCCGGTGTGAACAGCCGGCGCCGCACTTTCCACCTAAAAACGATGAAATGAACTGAACTATGAAGTAGTTCAGATTTTGAATGGTGAACTATGAACGTGAACTATTCATGTTTACTTGTATGAACTGAACTTTGAACTAGTTCATGAGAGGTGTGAACGTGCACAACACTGTTCAAATCGTAATTCACGTCGGCAGCAACGACTCCCGGCTTCGCATGTCGGAGGTCACTAAAGTTAATGTTGAGTCGGTGTGTGCTTTTGCAAAAACGATGTCGGACACAGTAATTTTCTCTGGCCCTCTACCTAACACAACAGGTGATGACATGTTGTCTTTTAACCTCTGGCTGTCGAGGTGTCCTGTAAACGGTGTGGGCTTTGTAGATGACTGGCAAACTTTTTGGAGGAAACCTGGACTTGTTAGGAGAGACGGCGTTCATCCCACTTGGGATGGAGCAGCTCTCTTATCTAGGAATATTACTCAGTCTATTACATGACAACCCAGAGTTGGGACCAGGAAGCAGAGCTGCAGTGCTAAAAACTTCTCTGCGCTCCCTCTGGGACAGTCACACAACCCCATAGAGATTGTGTCTGTCCACCGTCCGAATCCACACAATAATCTAGTACAAATTAACACAACCTCTGAAACAACACAGGAAACCAAGACTTTGAAATGTGGTCTTTTAAACATTAGATCACTGTCATCAAAGGCTATTTTAGTTAATGAACTAGTCTCAGACTACAACATAGATGTATTATCCCTCACTGAGACGTGGCTGCATCCTGATGAATATGTCAGTCTAAATGAATCTACTCCCTCCAGTCATATAAATTCACAGGTTCCCAGAGAATTCGGACGAGGAGGTGGAGTTGCTGCTATTTTTAACCCCAGTCTATCAATTAATCCTAAACTAAACTATAACTCATTTGAATGTCTTGTTCTTCCACGCCAATCCAGGAAACACCAACAGCCAATCATATTTGCTGTAGTTTACCGTGCTCCGGGGGCTTAAACTGAATTATTTACGGAATTCCCCGAGTTTTTTTCAAACCTAGTCCGAAAGACCTATAACATAATTATTGTTGGTGACTTTAATATTCATGTTGACAATAATAAAGATAGCCTTAGTGTAGCATTAATTTCGATACTAGATTCAATTGGTTTCAGTCAGTGTGTACACCAACCTACTCATTGTTGTAACCACACACTTGACCTTGTATTATCATACGGTGTCGGAATTGAACATTTAACAGTACTCTGATCACCCAGGATCAGTTTACCAAAATAATCTCAGGTTCTAAACCAACAACCTGTATCTTAGACGACATTGCCCTTGCTTTCAATGAAACAGTCAG
>NW_026519129.1:300000-410000 GCF_947347685.1 Pleuronectes platessa | reverse complement strand
TGCAAGGACAGTTTTTTTATTAATTTGATTTAAAAAAAAAATTGTAATTTGTTTTTAATATTATTTTTATTTATGTGCGCAGCAGGATGTGCGCCGCATGATGTTTGCCCCACATAATTTGCGCCCCACAGGATGTGCAAGCACAGTTTTTTTATTAATTTGATTTAAAAAAAAAAATTGTAATTTGTTTTTAATATTATTTTTATTTATGTGCGCAGCAGGATGTGCGCCGCAGGATGTGCGCCCCACAGAATTTGCGCCCCACAGGATGTGTAAGGACAGTTTTTTTATTAATTTGATTTAAATATTTTTTTTGTAAAAATGTTTTAATATTATTTTTATTTATGTGCGCAGCAGGATGTGCGCCCCACAGAATTTGCGCCCAACATAATTTGCGCCCCACAGGATGTGCATGCACAGTTTTTTTATTAATTTGATTTAAATATTTTTTTTTGTAAAAATGTTTTAATATTATTTTTATTTATGTGCGCAGCAGGATGTGTGCCGCAGGATGTGCGCCCCACATAATTTGCGCCCCACAGGAGGTTCAAGCACAGTTTTTTTAATAATTTGATTTAAATATTTTTTTTTGTAAAAATGTTTTCATATTATTTGTATTAATGTGCGCAGCTGGATGTGCGCCGCAGGATGTGCGCCCCACAGAATTTGCGCCCCACAGGATGTGCAAGCACAGCTTTTTTATTAATTTGATTTTAATCTTTTTTTTTTTTTAATTTTTTAATATTTTTTTATGTATGTGCGCAGCAGGATGTGCGCCCCACAGAATTTGCGCCCCACAGGATGTGCAAGCACAGTTTTTTTATTAATTTGATTTAAATATTTTTTTTTGTAAAAATGTTTTAATATTATTTTTATTTATGTGCGCAGCAGGATGTGCGCCGCAGGATGTGTGCCCCACATAATTTGCGCCCCACAGGATGTGCAAGGACAGTTTTTTTATTAATTTGATTTAAAAAAAAAAATTGTAATTTGTTTTTAATATTATTTTTATTCATGTGCGCAGCAGGATGTGCGCCGCAGGATGTGCGCCCCACAGAATTTGCACCCCACAGGATATGCAAGCACAGTTTTTTTATTAATTTGATTTAAATATTTTTTTTTGTAAAAATGTTTTAATATTATTTTTATTTATGTGCGCAGCAGGATGTGCGCCGCAGGATGTGCGCCCTACAGAATTTGCGCCCCACAGGATGTGCAAGCACAGTTTTTTTATTAATTTGATTTAAATATTTTTTTTGTAAAAATGTTTTAATATTATTTTTATTTATGTGCGCAGCAGGATGTGCGCCGCAGGATGTGCACCCCACAGAATTTGCGCCCCACAGGATGTGCAAGGACAGTTTTTTTATTAATTTGATTTAAAAAAAAAAATTGTAATTTGTTTTTAATATTATTTTTATACATGTGCGCAGCAGGATGTGTGCCGCAGGATGTGCGCCCAACAGAATTTGCGCCCCACAGGATGTGCAAGGACAGTTTTTTTATTAATTTTATATGAATATTTTTTTTTGTAAAAATGTTTTAATATTATTTTTATTTATGTGCGCAGCAGGATGTGCGCCGCAGGATGTGCGCCCCACAGAATTTGCCACCCACAGGATGTGCAAGCACAGTTTGTTTATTAATTTGATTTAAAAAAAAAATTGTAATTTGTTTTTAATATTATTTTTATTTATTTGCACAGCAGGATGTGCGCCCCACATAATTTGCGTCCCACAGGATGTGCAAGCACAGTTTGTTTATTAATTTGATTTAAAAAAAAAATTGTAATTTGTTTTTAATATTATTTTTATTTATGTGCGCAGCAGGATGTGCGCCGCAGGATGTGCGCCCCACAGAATTTGCGCCCCACAGGATGTGCAAGCACAGTTTTTTTATTAATTTGATTTAAATATTTTTTTTTGTAAGAATGTTTTAATATTATTTTTATTTATGTGCGCAGCAGGATGTGCGCCGCAGGATGTGCGCCCCACAGGATGTGCAAGCACAGTTTGTTTATTAATTTGATTTAAAAAAATAAAATTGTAAATTGTTTTTAATATTATTTTTATTTATGTGCGCAGCAGGATGTGCGCCGCAGGATGTTCGGCCCACATAATTTGCGCCCCACAGGATGTGCAAGGACAGTTTTTTTATTAATTTGATTTAAAAAAAAAAATTGTAATTTGTTTTTAATATTATTTTTATTTATGTGCGCAGCAGGATGTGCGCCCCACAGAATTTGCGCCCCACAGGATGTGCAAGCAAAGTTTTTTTATTAATTTGATTTAAATATTTTTTTTTGTAAAAATGTTTTAATATTATTTTTATTTATGTGCGCAGCAGGATGTGCGCCGCAGGATGTGCGCCCCACAGAAATTGCGCCCCACAGGATGTGCAAGCACAGCTTTTTTATTAATTTGATTTTAATCTTTTTTTTTTTTTAATTTTTTAATATTTTTTTATGTATGTGCGCAGCAGGATGTGCGCCCCACAGAATTTGCACCCCACAGGATGTGCAAGCACAGTTTTTTTATTAATTTGATTTAAATATTTTTTTTTGTAAAAATGTTTTAATATTATTTTTATTTATGTGCGCAGCAGGATGTGCGCCGCAGGATGTGTGCCCCACATAATTTGCGCCCCACAGGATGTGCAAGGACAGTTTTTTTATTAATTTGATTTAAAAAAAAAAATTGTAATTTGTTTTTAATATTATTTTTATTCATGTGCGCAGCAGGATGTGCGCCGCAGGATGTGCGCCCCACAGAATTTGCACCCCACAGGATATGCAAGCACAGTTTTTTTATTAATTTGATTTAAATATTTTTTTTGTAAAAATGTTTTAATATTATTTTTATTTATGTGCGCAGCAGGATGTGCGCCGCAGGATGTGCGCCCTACAGAATTTGCGCCCCACAGGATGTGCAAGCACAGTTTTTTTATTAATTTGATTTAAATATTTTTTTTGTAAAAATGTTTTAATATTATTTTTATTTATGTGCGCAGCAGGATGTGCGCCGCAGGATGTGCACCCCACAGAATTTGCGCCCCACAGGATGTGCAAGGACAGTTTTTTTATTAATTTGATTTAAAAAAAAAAATTATAATTTGTTTTTAATATTATTTTTATACATGTGCGCAGCAGGATGTGCGCCGCAGGATGTGCGCCCAACAGAATTTGCGCCCCACAGGATGTGCAAGGACAGTTTTTTTATTAATTTGATATGAATATTTTTTTTTGTAAAAATGTTTTAATATTATTTTTATTTATGTGCGCAGCAGGATGTGCGCCGCAGGATGTGCGCCCCACAGAATTTGCCACCTACAGGATGTGCAAGCACAGTTTGTTTATTAATTTGATTTAAAAAAAAAATTGTAATTTGTTTTTAATATTATTTTTATTTATTTGCACAGCAGGATGTGCGCCCCACATAATTTGCGTCCCACAGGATGTGCAAGCACAGTTTGTTTATTAATTTGATTTAAAAAAAAAATTGTAATTTGTTTTTAATATTATTTTTATTTATGTGCGCAGCAGGATGTGCGCCGCAGGATGTGCGCCCCACAGAATTTGCGCCCCACAGGATGTGCAAGCACAGTTTTTTTATTAATTTGATTTAAATATTTTTTTTTGTAAGAATGTTTTAATATTATTTTTATTTATGTGCGCAGCAGGATGTGCGCCGCAGGATGTGCGCCCCACAGGATGTGCAAGCACAGTTTGTTTATTAATTTGATTTAAAAAAATAAAATTGTAAATTGTTTTTAATATTATTTTTATTTATGTGCGCAGCAGGATGTGCGCCGCAGGATGTGCGGCCCACATAATTTGCGCCCCACAGGATGTGCAAGGACAGTTTTTTTATTAATTTGATTTTTAAAAAAAAATTGTAATTTGTTTTTAATATTATTTTTATTTATGTGCGCAGCAGGATGTGCGCCCCACAGAATTTGCGCCCCACAGGATGTGCAAGCACAGTTTTTTTATTAATTTGATTTAAAAAAAAAATTGTAATTTGTTTTTAATATTATTTTTATTTATTTGCACAGCAGGATGTGCGCCCCACATAATTTGCGTCCCACAGGATGTGCAAGCACAGTTTGTTTATTAATTTGATTTAAAAAAAAAATTGTAATTTGTTTTTAATATTATTTTTATTTATGTGCGCAACAGGATGTGCGCCCCACAGAATTTGCCACCCACAGGATGTGCAAGCACAGTTTGTTTATTAATTTGATTTAAAAAAAAAATTGTAATTTGTTTTTAATATTATTTTTATTTATTTGCACAGCAGGATGTGCGCCCCACATAATTTGCGTCCCACAGGATGTGCAATCACAGTTTTTTTATCAGTTATATTTAAATATTTTTTTTTTGTAAAAATGTTTCAATATTATTTGTATTAATGTGCGCAGCTGGATGTGCGCCGCAGGATGTGCGCCCCACAGAATTTGCGCCCCACAGGATGTGCAAGGACAGTTTTTTTATTAATTTGATTTAAAAAAAAAAATTGTAATTTGTTTTTAATATTATTTTTATTTATGTGCGCAGCAGGATGTGCGCCGCAGGATGTGCGCCCCACAGAATTTGCGCCCCACAGGATGTGCAAGGACAGTTTTTTTTATTAATTTGATTTAAATATTTTTTTTGTAAAAATGTTTTAATATTATTTTTATTTATGTGCGCAGCAGGATGTGCGCCGCAGGATGTGCGCCCCACATAATTTGCGCCCCACAGGATGTGCAAAAACAGTTTTTTTATTAATTTGATTTAAATATTTTTTTTTGTAAAAATGTTTTAATATTATTTTTATTCATGTGCGCCCCACAGAATTTGCGCCCCACAGGATGTGCAAGGACAGTTTTTTTATTAATTTGATTTAAATATTTTTTTTGTAAAAATGTTTTAATATTATTTTTATTTATGTGCGCAGCAGGATGTGCGCCACAGGATGTGCGCCCCACAGAATTTGCGCCCCACATAATTTGCGCCCCACAGGAAGTGCAAGCACAGTTTTTTTATTAATTTGATTTAAAAAAAAAAAATTGTAAATTCTTTTTAATTTTATTTTTATTTATTTCCGCAGCAGGATGTGCGCTGCAGGATGTGCGCCCCACATAATTTGCGCCCCACAGGATGTGCAAGCAAGGTTTTTTATTAGTTATATTTAAATATTTGTTTTTGTAAAAATGTTTTAATATTATTTTTATTCATGTGCACAGCAGGATGTGCGCCGCAGGATGTGCGCCCCACAGAATTTGCGCCCCACAGGAAGTGCAAGCACAGTTTTTTTATTAATTTGATTTAAAAAAAAAAAATTGTAAATTTTTTTTAATTTTATTTTTATTTATTTCCGCAGCAGGATGTGCGCTGCAGGATGTGCGCCCCACATAATTTGCGCCCCACAGGATGTGCAAGCAAGGTTTTTTATTAGTTATATTTAAATATTTGTTTTTGTAAAAATGTTTTAATATTATTTTTATTCATGTGCACAGCAGGATGTGCGCCGCAGGATGTGCGCCCCACAGAATTTGCGCCCCACAGGATGTGCAAGGACAGTTTTTTTATTAATTTGATTTAAATATTTTTTTTGTAAAAATGTTTTAATATTATTTTTATTTATGTGCGCAGCAGGATGTGCGCCACAGGATGTGCGCCCCACAGAATTTGCGCCCCACATAATTTGCGCCCCACAGGAAGTGCAAGCACAGTTTTTTTATTAATTTGATTTAAAAAAAAAAAATTGTAAATTCTTTTTAATTTTATTTTTATTTATTTCCGCAGCAGGATGTGCGCTGCAGGATGTGCGCCCCACATAATTTGCGCCCCACAGGATGTGCAAGCAAGGTTTTTTATTAGTTATATTTAAATATTTGTTTTTGTAAAAATGTTTTAATATTATTTTTATTCATGTGCACAGCAGGATGTGCGCCGCAGGATGTGCGCCCCACAGAATTTGCGCCCCACAGGAAGTGCAAGCACAGTTTTTTTATTAATTTGATTTAAAAAAAAAAAATTGTAAATTTTTTTTAATTTTATTTTTATTTATTTCCGCAGCAGGATGTGCGCTGCAGGATGTGCGCCCCACATAATTTGCGCCCCACAGGATGTGCAAGCAAGGTTTTTTATTAGTTATATTTAAATATTTGTTTTTGTAAAAATGTTTTAATATTATTTTTATTCATGTGCACAGCAGGATGTGCGCCGCAGGATGTGCGCCCCACAGAATTTGCGCCCCACAGGATGTGCAAGGACAGTTTTTTTATTAATTTGATTTAAATATTTTTTTTTGTAAAATAAAAAAAAAACTGTGCTTGCACATCCTGTGGGGCGCAAATTCTGTGGGGCGCACATCCTGCGGCGCACATCCTGCTGCGCACATAAATAAAAATAATATTAAAAAATTAAAAAAAAAAAAAGATTAAAATCAAATTAATAAAAAAACTGTTCTAGCACATCTTGTGGGGCGCAAATTCTGTGGGGCGCAAATCCTGCTGCGCACATAAATAAAAAAAATATTAAAAACAAATTACAATTTTTTTTTTAAATCAAATTAATAAAAAAACTGTCCTTGCACATCCTGTGGGGCGCAAATTCTGTGGGGCGCACATCCTGCGGTGCACATCCTGCTGCGCACATAAATAAAAATAATATTAAAAACAAATTACAATTTTTTTTTTTTAAGTCAAATTAATAAAAAAACTGTCCTTGCACATCCTGTGGGGCGCAAATTCTGTGGGGCGCACATCCTGCGGCGCACATCCTGCTGCGCACATAAATAAAAATAATATTAAAAACAAATTACAATTTTTTTTTTTAAATCAAATTAATAAAAAAACTGTCCTTGCACATCCTGTGGGGCGCAAATTCTGTGGGCCGCACATCCTGCAGCGCACATCCTGCTGCGCACATAAATAAAAATAATATTAAAACATTTTTACAAAAAAAAATATTTAAATCAAATTAATAAAAAAACTGTGCTTGCACATCCTGTGGGGCGCAAATTCTGTGGGGCGCACATCCTGCGGCACACATCCTGCTGCGCAAATAAATAAAAATAATATTAAAAACAATTTACAATTTTTTTTTTTTAAATCAAATTAATAAAAAAACTGTGCTTGCACATCCTGTGGGGCGCAAATTCTGTGGGGCGCAAATTCTGTGGGGCGCACATCCTGCGGCGCACATCCTGCTGCGCACATAAATAAAAATAATATTAAAACATTTTTACAAAAAAAATATTTAAATCAAATTAATAAAAAAACTGTCCTTGCACATCCTGTGGGGCGCAAATTCTGTGGGGCGCACATCCTGCGGCATACATCCTGCTGCGCACATAAATAAAAATAATATTAAAACATTTTTACAAAAAAAAATATTTAAATCAAATTAATAAAAAAACTGTGCTTGCACATCCTGTGGGGCGCAAATTCTGTGGGCCGCAAATCCTGCGGCGCACATCCTGCTGCGCACATCCTGCTGCGCACATCCTGCTGCGCACATCCTGCTGCGCACATCCTGCTGAAAAATCAAAAATTATTTTTATTCATGTGCGCAGCAGGATTTGCGCCGCAGGATGTGCGCCCCACAGAATTTGCGCCCCACAGGATGTGCAAGGACAGTTTTTTTATTAATTTGATTTAAAAAAAAAATTGTAGTTTGTTTTTAATATTATTTTTATTTATGTGCGCCGCAGGATTTGCGGCCCACAGAATTTGCGCCCCACAGAATGTGCAAGCACAGTTTTTTTATTAATTTGATTTAAATATTTTTTTTTGTAAAAATGTTTTAATATTATTTGTATTAATGTGCGCAGCAGGATGTGCGCCGCAGGATGTGCGCCCCACATAATTTGCGCCCCACAGGATGTGCAAGGACAGTTTTTTTATTAATTTGATTTAAATATTTTTTTTGTAAAAATGTTTTAATATTATTTTTATTTATGTGCGCAGCAGGATTTGCGCCCCACATAATTTGCGCCCCACAGGATGTGCAAGGACAGTTTTTTTATTAATTTGATTTTAAAAAAAAAATTGTAATTTGTTTTTAATACTATTTTTATACATGTGCGCAGCAGGATGTGCGCCGCAGGATGTGCGCCCCACAGGATGTGCAAGCACAGTTTTTTTATTAATTTGATTTAAATATTTTTTTTGTAAAAATGTTTTAATATTATTTTTATTTATGTGCGCAGCAGGATGTGCGCCGCAGGATGTGCGCCCTACAGAATTTGCGCCCCACAGGATGTGCAAGGACAGTTTTTTTATTAATTTGATTTAAATATTTTTTTTGTAAAAATGTTTTAATATTATTTTTATTTATGTGCGCAGCAGGATTTGCGCCCCACATAATTTGCGCCCCACAGGATGTGCAAGGACAGTTTTTTTATTAATTTGATTTTAAAAAAAAAATTGTAATTTGTTTTTAATACTATTTTTATACATGTGCGCAGCAGGATGTGCGCCGCAGGATGTGTGCCCCACAGGATGTGCAAGCACAGTTTTTTTATTAATTTGATTTAAATATTTTTTTTTGTAAAAATGTTTAACATTATTTTTATTTATAAGCGCAGCAGGATGTGCGCCGCAGGATTTGCGCCCTACAGAATTTGCGCCCCACAGGATGTGCAAGGACAGTTTTTTTATTAATTTGATTTAAAAAAAAAAATTGTAATTTGTTTTTCATATTATTTTTATTTATGTGCGCAGCAGGATGTGCGCCGCAGGATGTGCGCCCCACAGAATTTGCGCCCCACAGAATTTGCGCCCCACAGGATGTGCAAGGACAGTTTTTTTATTAATTTGATTTAAATATTTTTTTTGTAAAAATGTTTTAATATTATTTTTATTTATGTGCGCAGCAGGATGTTTGCCGCAGGATGTGCGCCCCACATAATTTGCGCCCCACAGGATGTGCAAGCACAGTTTTTTTATTAATTTGATTTAAATATTTTTTTTGTAAAAATGTTTTAATATTATTTTTATTTATGTGAACAGCAGGATGTGCGCCGCAGGTTGTGCGCTCCACATAATTTGCGCCCCACAGGATGTGCAAGCACAGTTTTTTTATTAATTTGATTTAAAAAAAAAAACTTGTAAATTTGTTTCAATATTATTTTTATTTATGTGCGCAGCAGGATGTGCGCCCCACAGAATTTCCGCCCCACAGAATTTGCGCCCCACAGGATGTGCAAGCACAGTTTTTTTATTAATTTGATTTAAATATTTTTTTTTGTAAAAATGTTTTAATATTATTTTTATTCATGTGCGCAGCAGGATGTGCGCCGCAGGATGTGCGCCCCACAGAATTTGCGCCCTACAGAATTTGCGCCCCACAGGATGTGCAAGCACAGTTTTTTTATTAATTTGATTTAAAAAAAAAAAATGTTAATTCTTTTTAATATTATTTTTATTTATGTGCGCAGCAGGATGTGCGCAGCAGGATGTGCGCCGCAGGATGTGCGCCCCACAGAATTTGCACCCCACAGGATGTGCAAGCACAGTTTTTTTATTAATTTGATTTAAATATTTTTTTTTGTAAAAATGTTTTAATATTATTTTTATTTATGTGCGCAGCAGGATGTGCGCCGCAGGATGTGCACCCCACAGGATGTGCAAGGACAGTTTTTTTATTAATCAGATTTAAAAAAAAAAAATTGTAATTTGTTTTTAATATTATTTTTATTTATGTGCGCAGCAGGATGTGCGCCGCAGGATGTGCGCCCCACAGAATTTGCGCCCCACAGGATGTGCAAGCACAGTTTTTTTATTAATTTGATTTAAATATTTTTTTTTGTAAAAATGTTTTAATATTATTTTTATTCATGTGCACAGCAGGATTTGTGCCGCAGGATGTGCGCCCCACATAATTTGCGCCCCACAGGATGTGCAAGGACAGTTTTTTTATTAATTTGATTTAAATATTTTTTTTTGTAAAAATGTTTAACATTATTTTTATTTATAAGCGCAGCAGGATGTGCGCAGCAGGATGTGCGCCGCAGGATGTGCGCCCCACAGAATTTGCGCCCCACAGAATTTGCGCCCCACAGGATGTGCAAGGACAGTTTTTTTATTAATTTGATTTAAATATTTTTTTTGTAAAAATGTTTTAATATTATTTTTATTTATGTGCGCAGCAGGATGTTTGCCGCAGGATGTGCACCCCACATAATTTGCGCCCCACATGATGTGCAAGCACAGTTTTTTTATTAATTTGATTTAAATATTTTTTTTTGTAAAAATGTTTTAATATTATTTTTATTTATGTGCGCAGCAGGATGTGCGCCGCAGGATGTGCACCCCACAGGATGTGCAAGGACAGTTTTTTTATTAATCAGATTTAAAAAAAAAAAATTGTAATTTGTTTTTAATATTATTTTTATTTATGTGCGCAGCAGGATGTGCGCAGCAGGATGTGCGCCGCAGGATGTGCGCCCCACAGAATTTGCACCCCACAGGATGTGCAAGCACAGTTTTTTTATTAATTTGATTTAAATATTTTTTTTTGTAAAAATGTTTTAATATTATTTTTATTTATGTGCGCAGCAGGATGTGCGCCGCAGGATGTGCACCCCACAGGATGTGCAAGGACAGTTTTTTTATTAATCAGATTTAAAAAAAAAAAATTGTAATTTGTTTTTAATATTATTTTTATTTATGTGCGCAGCAGGATGTGCGCCGCAGGATGTGCGCCCCACAGAATTTGCGCCCCACAGGATGTGCAAGCACAGTTTTTTTATTAATTTGATTTAAATATTTTTTTTTGTAAAAATGTTTTAATATTATTTTTATTCATGTGCACAGCAGGATTTGTGCCGCAGGATGTGCGCCCCACATAATTTGCGCCCCACAGGATGTGCAAGGACAGTTTTTTTATTAATTTGATTTAAATATTTTTTTTTGTAAAAATGTTTAACATTATTTTTATTTATAAGCGCAGCAGGATGTGCGCAGCAGGATGTGCGCCGCAGGATGTGCGCCCCACAGAATTTGCGCCCCACAGAATTTGCGCCCCACAGGATGTGCAAGGACAGTTTTTTTATTAATTTGATTTAAATATTTTTTTTGTAAAAATGTTTTAATATTATTTTTATTTATGTGCGCAGCAGGATGTTTGCCGCAGGATGTGCACCCCACATAATTTGCGCCCCACATGATGTGCAAGCACAGTTTTTTTATTAATTTGATTTAAATATTTTTTTTTGTAAAAATGTTTTAATATTATTTTTATTTATGTGCGCAGCAGGATGTGCGCCGCAGGATGTGCACCCCACAGGATGTGCAAGGACAGTTTTTTTATTAATCAGATTTAAAAAAAAAAAATTGTAATTTGTTTTTAATATTATTTTTATTTATGTGCGCAGCAGGATGTGCGCCGCAGGATGTGCGCCCCACATAATTTGCGCCCCACAGGATGTGCAAGCACAGTTTTTTTATTAATTTGATTTAAAAAAAAATAATTGTAAATTGTTTTTAATATTATTTTTATTTATGTGCGCAGCAGGATGTGCGCCGCAGGATGTGCGCCCCACATAATTTGCGCCCCACAGGATGTGCAAGCACAGTTTTTTTATTAATTTGATTTAAATATTTTTTTTTGTAAAAATGTTTTAATATTATTTTTATTTATGTGCGCAGCAGGATGTACGCCGCAGGATGTGCGCCCCACAGAATTTGCGCCCCACAGGATGTGCAAGCACAGTTTTTTTATTAATTTGATTTAAATATTTTTTTTGTAAAAATGTTTTAATATTATTTTTATTTATGTGCGCAGCAGGATGTGCGCCCCACAGAATTTGCGCCACACAGGATGTGCAAGGACAGTTTTTTTATTAATTTGATTTATAAAAAAAAAATTGTAATTTGTTTTTCATATTATTTTTATTTATGTGCGCAGCAGGATGTGCGCCGCAGGATGTGCGCCCCACAGAATTTGCGCCCCACAGGATGTGCAAGCACAGTTTTTTTATTAATTTGATTTAAATATTTTTTTTTGTAAAAATGTTTTAATATTATTTTTAATCATGTGCGCAGCAGGATGTGCGCCGCAGGATGTGCGCCCCACAGAATTTGCGCCACACAGGATGTGCAAGGACAGTTTTTTTATTAATTTGATTTAAAAAAAAAAAATTGTAATTTGTTTTTAATATTATTTTTATTTATGTGCGCAGCAGGATGTGCGCCCCACAGAATTTGCGCCCCACAGGATGTGCAAGCACAGTTTTTTTATTAAATTGATTTAAAAAAAAATAATTGTAAATTGTTTTTAATATTATTTTTATTTATGTGTGCAGCAGGATGTGCGCCGCAGGATGTGCGCCCCACATAATTTGCGCCCCACAGGATGTGCAAGCACAGTTTTTTTATTAATTTCATTTTAATATATTTTTTTGTAAAAATGTTTTAATATTATTTTTATTTATGTGCGCAGCAGGATGTGCGCCCCACAGAATTTGCGCCCCACAGGATGTGCAAGCACAGTTTTTTTATTAATTTGATTTAAATATTTTTTTTTGTAAAAATGTTTTAATATTATTTTTATTCATGTGCACAGCAGGATGTGCGCCGCATGATGTTTGCCCCACATAATTTGCGCCCCACAGGATGAGCAAGCACAGTTTTTTTATTAATTTGATTTAAAAAAAAAAAATGTAAATTGTTTTTAATATTATTTTTATTTATGTGCGCAGCAGGATGTGCGCCGCAGGATGTGCGCCCCACATAATTTGCGCCCCACAGGATGTGCAAGCAAGGTTTTTTATTAGTTATATTTAAATATTTTTTTTTGTAAAAATGTTTTAATATTATTATTATTAATGTGCGCAGCTGGATGTGCGCCGCATGATGTGCGCCCCACATAACTTGCGCCCCACAGGAAGAGCAAGCACAGTTTTTTTATTAATTGTTTTAAATATTTTTTTTGTAAAGATGTTTTAATATTATTTTTATCTATGTGCGCAGCAGGATGTGCGCCGCAGTCTGTGCGCCCCACATAATTTGCGCCCCACAGGATGTGCAACCGTAGTTTTTTTATTAGTTATATTTAAATATTTTTTTTTGTAAAAATGTTTTAATATTATTTTTATTTATGTGCACAGCAGGATGTGCGCCGCAGGATGTGCGCCCCACAGAATTTGTGCCCCACAGAATTTGCACCCCACAGGATGTGCAAGCACAGTTTTTTTATTAATTTGATTTAAAAAAAAATAATTGTAAATTGTTTTTAATATTATTTTTATTTATGTGCGCAGCAGGATGTGTGCCCCACATAATTTGCGCCCCACAGGATGTGCAAGCACAGTTTTTTTATTAATTTGATTTAAATATTTTTTTTTGTAAAAATGTTTTAATATTATTTGTATTAATGTGCGCAGCTGGATGTGCGCCGCAGGATGTGCGCCCCACAGAATTTGCGCCCCACAGGATGTGCAAGCACAGTTTTTTTATTAATTTGATTTAAATATTTTTTTTTGTAAAAATGTTTTAATATTATTTTTATTTATGTGCGCAGCAGGATGTGCGCCGCAGGATGTGCGCCCCACAGAATTTGCGCCCCACAGGATGTGCAAGCACAGTTTTTTTATTCATTTGATTTAAATATTTTTTTTTGTAAAAATGTTTTAATATTATTATTATTAATGTGCGCAGCTGGATGTGCGCTGCATGATGTGCGCCCCACATAATTTGCGCCCCACAGGATGAGCAAGCACAGTTTTTTTATTAATTGTTTTAAATATTTTTTTTGTAAAGATGTTTTAATATTATTTTTATCTATGTGCGCAGCAGGATGTGCGCCGCAGTCTGTGCGCCCCACAGAATTTGCGCCCCACAGGATGTGCAAGCACAGTTTTTTTATTAATTTGATTTAAATATTTTTTTTTGTAAAAATGTTTTAATATTATTTTTATTCATGTGCGCAGCAGGATGTGCGCTGGTGGATGTGCGCCCCACATAATTTGCGCCCCACAGGATGTGCAAGCACAGTTTTTTTATTAATTTGATTTAAATATTTTTTTTTGTAAAAATGTTTTAATATTATTTTTATTCATGTGCGCAGCTGGATGTGCGCCGCAGGATGTGCGCCCCACAGAATTTGCGCCCCACAGGATGTGCAAGCACAGTTTTTTTATTAATTTGATTTAAATATTTTTTTTTGTAAAAATGTTTTAATATTATTTTTATTTATGTGCGCAGCAGGATGTGCGCCGCAGGATGTGCGCCCCACAGAATTTGCGCCCCACAGGATGTGCAAGCACAGTTTTTTTATTAATTTGATTTAAATATTTTTTTTTGTAAAAATGTTTTAATATTATTATTATTAATGTGCGCAGCTGGATGTGCGCCGCATGATGTGCGCCCCACATAATTTGCGCCCCACAGGATGAGCAAGCACAGTTTTTTTATTAATTGTTTTAAATATTTTTTTTGTAAAGATGTTTTAATATTATTTTTATCTATGTGCGCAGCAGGATGTGCGCCGCAGTCTGTGCGCCCCACAGAATTTGCGCCCCACAGGATGTGCAAGCACAGTTTTTTTATTAATTTGATTTAAATATTTTTTTTTGTAAAAATGTTTTAATATTATTTTTATTCATGTGCGCAGCAGGATGTGCGCTGGTGGATGTGCGCCCCACATAATTTGCGCCCCACAGGATGTGCAAGCACAGTTTTTTTATTAATTTGATTTAAATATTTTTTTTTGTAAAAATGTTTTAATATTATTTTTATTCATGTGCGCAGCAGGATGTGCGCTGGTGGATGTGCGCCCCATATAATTTGCGCCCCACAGGATGTGCAAGCACAGTTTTTTTATTAATTTGATTTAAAAAAAAAAATTGTAATTTGTTTTTAATATTATTTTTATTTATGTGCACAGCAGGATGTGTGCTGCAGGATGTGCGCCCCACAGAATTTGCGCCCCACAGGATGTGCAAGCACAGTTTTTTTATTAATTTGATTTAAAAAAAAAAAATTGTAAATTGTTTTTAATATTATTTTTATTTATGTGCGCAGCAGGATGTGCGCTTGTGGATGTGCGCCCCACATAATTTGCGCCCCACAGGATGTGCAAGCACAGTTTTTTTATTAATTTGATTTAAATATTTTTTTTTGTAAAAATGTTTTAATATTATTATTATTAATGTGCGCAGCTGGATGTGCGCCGCATGATGTGCGCCCCACATAATTTGCGCCCCACAGGATGAGCAAGCACAGTTTTTTTATTAATTGTTTTAAATATTTTTTTTGTAAAGATGTTTTAATATTATTTTTATCTATGTGCGCAGCAGGATGTGCGCCGCAGTCTGTGCGCCCCACAGAATTTGCGCCCCACAGGATGTGCAAGCACAGTTTTTTTATTAATTTGATTTAAATATATTTTTTTGTAAAAATGTTTTAATATTATTTTTATTTATGTGCGCAGCAGGATGTGCGCCGCAGGATGTGCGCCCCACAGAATTTGCGCCCCACAGGATGTGCAAGCACAGTTTTTTTATTAATTTGATTTAAAAAAAAATAATTGTAAATTGTTTTTAATATTATTTTTATTTATGTGTGCAGCAGGATATGAACCGCAGGATGTGCGCCCCACATAATTTGCGCCCCACAGGATGTGCAAGCACAGTTTTTTTATTAATTTGATTTTAATATATTTTTTTGTAAAAATGTTTTAATATTATTTTTATTTATGTGCGCAGCAGGATGTGCGCCGCAGGATGTGCGCCCCACAGAATTTGTGCCCCACAGAATTTGCACCCCACAGGATGTGCAAGCACAGTTTTTTTATTAATTTGATTTAAAAAAAAATAATTGTAAATTGTTTTTAATATTATTTTTATTCATGTGCGCAGCAGGATGTGCGCCGCAGGATGTGCGCCCCACATAATTTGCGCCCCACAGGATGTGCAAGCACATTTTTTTTATTAATTTGATTTAAAAAAAAAAAATTGTAAATTTTTTTTAATTTTATTTTTATTTATTTGCGCAGCAGGATGTGCGCTGCAGGATGTGTGCCCCACATAATTTGCGCCCCACAGGATGTGCAAGCACAGTTTTTTTATTAATTTGATTTAAATATTTTTTTTTGTAAAAATGTTTTAATATTATTATTATTAATGTGCGCAGCTGGATGTGCGCCGCATGATGTGCGCCCCACATAATTTGCGCCCCACAGGATGAGCAAGCACAGTTTTTTTATTAATTGTTTTAAATATTTTTTTTTGTAAAGATGTTTTAATATTATTTTTATCTATGTGCGCAGCAGGATGTGCGCCGCAGTCTGTGCGCCCCACATAATTTGCGCCCCACAGGAGGTGCAACCACAGTTTTTTTATTAGTTATATTTAAATATTTTTTTTTGTAAAAATGTTTTAATATTATTTTTATTTATGTGCGCAGCAGGATGTGCGCCGCAGGATGTGCGCCCCACAGAATTTGCGCCCCACAGAATTTGCACCCCACAGGATGTGCAAGCACAGTTTTTTTATTAATTTGATTTTTTAAAAAAAATTGTAATTTGTTTTTAATTTTCGTTTTTATTTATGTGCGCAGCAGGATGTGCGCCCCACAGAATTTGCGCCCCACAGGATGTGCAAGCACAGTTTTTTTATTAATTTGATTTAAAAAAAAATAATTGTAAATTGTTTTTAATATTATTTTTATTCATGTGCACAGCAGGATGTGCGCCGCAGGATGTGCGCCCCACATAATTTGCGCCCCACAGGATGTGCAAGCACAGTTTTTTTATTAATTTGATTTAAATATTTTTTTTTGTAAAAATGTTTTAATATTATTTGTATTAATGTGCGCAGCTGGATGTGCGCCGCAGGATGTGCGCCCCACATAATTTGCGCCCCACAGTATGTGCAAGCACAGTTTTTTTATTAATTTGATTTAAATATTTTTTTTTGTAAAAATGTTTTAATATTATTTTTATTTATGTGCGCAGCAGGATGTGTGCCGCAGGATGTGCGCCCCACAGAATTTGCGCCCCACAGGATGTGCAAGCACAGTTTTTTTATTAATTTGATTTAAATATATTTTTTTGTAAAAATGTTTTAATATTATTTTTATTCATGTGCACAGCAGGATGTGCGCCCCACAGAATTTGTGCCCCACAGGATGTGCAAGGACAGTTTTTTTATTAATTTGATTTAAAAAAAAAAATTGTAATTTGTTTTTAATATTATTTTTATTTATGTGCGCAGCAGGATGTGCGCCGCAGGATGTGCGCCCCACAGAATTTGCGCCCCACAGAATGTGCAAGCACAGTTTTTTTATTAATTTGATTTAAATATTTTTTTTTGTAAAAATGTTTTAATATTATTTGTATTAATGTGCGCAGCTGGATGTGCGCCGCAGGATGTGCGCCCCACAGAATTTGCGCCCCACAGGATGTGCAAGCACAGTTTTTTTATTAATTTGATTTAAATATTTTTTTTTGTAAAAATGTTTTAATATTATTTTTATCTATGTGCGCAGCAGGATGTGCGCCGCAGTCTGTGCGCCCCACAGAATTTGCGCCCCACAGGATGTGCAAGCACAGTTTTTTTATTAATTTGATTTAAATATTTTTTTTGTAAAAATGTTTTAATATTATTTTTATTAATGTGCGCAGCTGGATGTGCGCCGCATGATGTGCGCCCCACATAATTTGCGCCCCACAGGATGAGCAAGCACAGTTTTTTTATTAATTGTTTTAAATATTTTTTTTGTAAAGATGTTTTAATATTATTTTTATCTATGTGCGCAGCAGGATGTGCGCCGCAGTCTGTGCGCCCCACAGAATTTGCGCCCCACAGGATGTGCAAGCACAGTTTTTTTATTAATTTGATTTAAATATATTTTTTTGTAAAAATGTTTTAATATTATTTTTATTTATGTGCGCAGCAGGATGTGCGCCGCAGGATGTGCGCCCCACAGAATTTGCGCCCCACAGGATGTGCAAGCACAGTTTTTTTATTAATTTGATTTAAAAAAAAATAATTGTAAATTGTTTTTAATATTATTTTTATTTATGTGTGCAGCAGGATATGAACCGCAGGATGTGCGCCCCACATAATTTGCGCCCCACAGGATGTGCAAGCACAGTTTTTTTATTAATTTGATTTTAATATATTTTTTTGTAAAAATGTTTTAATATTATTTTTATTTATGTGCGCAGCAGGATGTGCGCCGCAGGATGTGCGCCCCACAGAATTTGTGCCCCACAGAATTTGCACCCCACAGGATGTGCAAGCACAGTTTTTTTATTAATTTGATTTAAAAAAAAATAATTGTAAATTGTTTTTAATATTATTTTTATTCATGTGCGCAGCAGGATGTGCGCCGCAGGATGTGCGCCCCACATAATTTGCGCCCCACAGGATGTGCAAGCACATTTTTTTTATTAATTTGATTTAAAAAAAAAAAATTGTAAATTTTTTTTAATTTTATTTTTATTTATTTGCGCAGCAGGATGTGCGCTGCAGGATGTGTGCCCCACATAATTTGCGCCCCACAGGATGTGCAAGCACAGTTTTTTTATTAATTTGATTTAAATATTTTTTTTTGTAAAAATGTTTTAATATTATTATTATTAATGTGCGCAGCTGGATGTGCGCCGCATGATGTGCGCCCCACATAATTTGCGCCCCACAGGATGAGCAAGCACAGTTTTTTTATTAATTGTTTTAAATATTTTTTTTTGTAAAGATGTTTTAATATTATTTTTATCTATGTGCGCAGCAGGATGTGCGCCGCAGTCTGTGCGCCCCACATAATTTGCGCCCCACAGGAGGTGCAACCACAGTTTTTTTATTAGTTATATTTAAATATTTTTTTTTGTAAAAATGTTTTAATATTATTTTTATTTATGTGCGCAGCAGGATGTGCGCCGCAGGATTTGCGCCCCACAGAATTTGCGCCCCACAGAATTTGCACCCCACAGGATGTGCAAGCACAGTTTTTTTATTAATTTGATTTTTTAAAAAAAATTGTAATTTGTTTTTAATTTTCGTTTTTATTTATGTGCGCAGCAGGATGTGCGCCCCACAGAATTTGCGCCCCACAGGATGTGCAAGCACAGTTTTTTTATTAATTTGATTTAAAAAAAAATAATTGTAAATTGTTTTTAATATTATTTTTATTCATGTGCACAGCAGGATGTGCGCCGCAGGATGTGCAAGGACAGTTTTTTTATTAATTTGATTTAAATATTTTTTTTTGTAAAAATGTTTTAATATTATTTTTATTTATGTGCGCAGCAGGATGTGTGCCGCAGGATGTGCGCCCCACAGAATTTGCGCCCCACAGGATGTGCAAGCACAGTTTTTTTATTAATTTGATTTAAATATATTTTTTTGTAAAAATGTTTTAATATTATTTTTATTCATGTGCACAGCAGGATGTGCGCCCCACAGAATTTGTGCCCCACAGGATGTGCAAGGACAGTTTTTTTATTAATTTGATTTAAAAAAAAAAAATTGTAATTTGTTTTTAATATTATTTTTATTTATGTGCGCAGCAGGATGTGCGCCGCAGGATGTGCGCCCCACAGAATTTGCGCCCCACAGAATGTGCAAGCACAGTTTTTTTATTAATTTGATTTAAATATTTTTTTTTGTAAAAATGTTTTAATATTATTTGTATTAATGTGCGCAGCTGGATGTGCGCCGCAGGATGTGCGCCCCACAGAATTTGCGCCCCACAGGATGTGCAAGCACAGTTTTTTTATTAATTTGATTTAAATATTTTTTTTTGTAAAAATGTTTTAATATTATTTTTATCTATGTGCGCAGCAGGATGTGCGCCGCAGTCTGTGCGCCCCACAGAATTTGCGCCCCACAGGATGTGCAAGCACAGTTTTTTTATTAATTTGATTTAAATATTTTTTTTTGTAAAAATGTTTTAATATTATTTTTATTCATGTGCACAGCAGGATGTGCGCCGCATGATGTTTGCCCCACATAATTTGCGCCCCAAAGGATGAGCAAGCACAGTTTTTTTATTAATTTGATTTAAAAAAAAAAAATGTAAATTGTTTTTAACATTATTTTTATTTATATGCGCACCAGGATGTGCGCCGCAGGATTTGCGCCCCACAGAATTTGCGCCCCACAGGATGTGCAAGCACAGTTTTTTTATTAACTTGATTTAAAAAAAAATAATTGTAAATTGTTTTTAATATTATTTTTATTTATGTGTTCAGCAGGATGTGCGCCGCAGGATGTGCACCCCACATAATTTGCGCCCCACAGGATGTGCAAGCAAGGTTTTTTATTAGTTATATTTAAATATTTTTTTTGTAAAAATGTTTTAATATTATTTTTATTTATGTGCGCAGCAGGATGTGCGCCGCAGGATGTGCGCCCCACAGAATTTGCGCCCTACAGGATGTGCAAGCACAGTTTTTTTATTAATTTGATTTAAATATTTTTTTTTGTAAAAATGTTTTAATATTATTATTATTAATGTGCGCAGCTGGATGTGCGCCGCATGATGTGCTCCCCACATAACTTGCGCCCCACAGGATGAGCAAGCACAGTTTTTTTATTAATTGTTTTAAATATTTTTTTTGTAAAGATGTTTTAATATTATTTTTATCTATGTGCGCAGCAGGATGTGCGCCGCAGTCTGTGCGCCCCACATAATTTGCGCCCCACAGGATGTGCAACCGTAGTTTTTTTATTAGTTATATTTAAATATTTTTTTTTGTAAAAATGTTTTAATATTATTTTTATTTATGTGCGCAGCAGGATGTGCGCCGCAGGATGTGCGCCCCACAGAATTTGTGCCCCACAGAATTTGCACCCCACAGGATGTGCAAGCACAGTTTTTTTATTAATTTGATTTAAAAAAAAATAATTGTAAATTGTTTTTAATATTATTTTTATTTATGTGCGCAGCAGGATGTGCGCCGCAGGATGTGCGCCCCACAGAATTTGCGCCCCACAGGATGTGAAAGCACAGTTTTTTTATTTATTTGATTTAAATATATTTTTTTGTAAAAATGTTTTAATATTATTTTTATTCATGTGCGCAGCAGGATGTGCGCCGCAGGATGTGCGCCCCACATAATTTGCGCCCCACAGGATGAGCAAGCACAGTTTTTTTATTAATTTGATTTAAAAAAAAAAAAATGTAAAAATGTTTTAATATTATTTTTATTTATGTGCGCAGCAGGATGTGTGCCGCAGGATGTGCACCCCACAGGATGTGCAAGCACAGTTTTTTTATTAATTTGATTTAAATATTTTTTTTTGTAAAAATGTTTTAATATTATTTTTATTAATGTGCGCAGCTGGATGTGCGCCGCAGGATGTGCGACCCACAGAATTTGCGCCCCACAGGATGTGCAAGTACATTTTTTTTATTAATTTGATTTAAATATTTTTTTTTGTAAAAATGTTTTAATATTATTTTTATTTATGTGCGCAGCAGGATGTGTGCCGCAGGATGTGCGCCCCACAGAATTTGCGCCCCACAGGATGTGCAAGCACAGTTTTTTTATTAGTTATATTTAAATATTTTTTTTTGTAAAAATGTTTTAATATTATTTTTATTTATGTGCGCAGCAGGATGTGTGCCGCATGATGTGCGCCCCACATAATTTGCGCCCCACAGGATGAGCAAGCACAGTTTTTTTATTAATTTGATTTAAAAAAAAAAAAATGTAAAAATGTTTTAATATTATTTTTATTTATGTGCACAGCAGGATGTGTGCCGCAGGATGTGCACCCCACAGAATTTGCGCCCCACAGGATGTGCAAGGACAGTTTTTTTATTAATTTAATTTAAAAAAAAAAAATTGTAATTTGTTTTTAATATTATTTTTATTAATGTGCGCAGCTGGATGTGCGCCGCAGGATGTGCGCCCCACAGAATTTGCTTCCCACAGGATGTGCAAGCACAGTTTTTTTATTAATTTGATTTAAATATTTTTTTTTGTAAAAATGTTTTAATATTATTTTTATTTATGTGCGCAGCAGGATGTGTGCCGCAGGATGTGCGCCCCACAGAATTTGCGCCCCACAGGATGTGCAAGCACAGTTTTTTTATTAATTTGATTTAAATATTTTTTTTTGTAAAAATGTTTTAATATTATTTTTATTTATGTGCGCAGCAGGATGTGCGCCGCAGGATGTGTGCCCCACAGAATTTGCGCCCCACAGGATGTGCAAGGACAATTTTTTAATTAATTTGATTTTTTAAAAAAAATTGTAATTTGTTTTTAATATTGTTTTTATTTATGTGCGCAGCAGGATGTGCGCCGCAGGATGTGCGCCCCACATAATTTGCGCCCCACAGGATGTGCAAGCACAGTTTTTTTATTAATTTGATTTTAATATATTTTTTTGTAAAAATGTTTTAATATTATTTTTATTTATGTGCGCAGCAGGATGTGCGCCGCAGGATGTGCGCCCCACATAATTTGCGCCCCACAGGATGTGCAAGCACATTTTTTTTATTAGTTATATTTAAATATTTTTTTTTGTAAAAATGTTTTAATATTATTTTTATTTATGTGCGCAGCAGGATGTGCGCCCCACAGAATTTGCGCCCCACAGGATGAGCAAGCACAGTTTTTTTATTAATTTGATTTAAAAAAAAAAAATGTAAATTGTTTTTAATATTATTTTTATTTATGTGCGCAGCAGGATGTGCGACGCAGGATGTGCGCCCCACATAATTTGCGCCCCACAGGATGTGCAAGCAAGGTTTTTTATTAGTTATATTTAAATATTTTTTTTTGTAAAAATGTTTTAATATTATTTTTATTTATGTGCGCAGCAGGATGTGCGCCGCAGGATGTGCGCCCCACATAACTTGCGCCCCACAGGATGAGCAAGCACAGTTTTTTTATTAATTGTTTTAAATATTTTTTTTGTAAAGATGTTTTAATATTATTTGTATCTATGTGCGCAGCAGGATGTGCGCCGCAGTCTGTGCGCCCCACATAATTTGCGCCCCACAGGATGTGCAACCGTAGTTTTTTTATTAGTTATATTTAAATATTTTTTTTTGTAAAAATGTTTTAATATTATTTTTATTTATGTGCGCCGCAGGATGTGCGCCGCAGGATGTGCGCCCCACAGAATTTGTGCCCCACAGAATTTGCACCCCACAGGATGTGCAAGCACAGTTTTTTTATTAATTTGATTTAAAAAAAAATAATTGAAAATTGTTTTTAATATTATTTTTATTTATGTGCGCAGCAGGATGTGCGCCGCAGGATGTGCGCCCCACATAATTTGCGCCCCACAGGATGTGCAAGCACAGTTTTTTTATTAATTTGATTTAAATATTTTTTTTTGTAAAAATGTTTTAATATTATTTGTATTAATGTGCGCAGCTGGAAGTGCGCCGCAGGATGTGCGCCCCACAGAATTTGCGCCCCACAGGATGTGCAAGCACAGTTTTTTTATTAATTTGATTTAAATATTTTTTTTTGTAAAAATGTTTTAATATTATTTTTATTTATGTGCGCAGCAGGATGTGCGCCCCACAGAATTTGCGCCACACAGGATGTGCAAGGACAGTTTTTTTATTAATTTGATTTAAAAAAAAAAAATTGTAATTTGTTTTTAATATTATTTTTATTTATGTGCGCAGCAGGATGTGCGCCGCAGGATGTGCGCCCCACATAATTTGCGCCCCACAGGATGAGCAAGCACAGTTTTTTTATTAATTGTTTTAAATATTTTTTTTTGTAAAAATGTTTTAATATTATTTTTATTCATGTGCCCAGCAGGATGTGCGCTGGTGGATGTGCGCCCCACATAATTTGCGACCCACAGGATGTGCAAGCACAGTTTTTTTATTAATTTGATTTAAATATTTTTTTTTGTAAAAATGTTTTAATATTATCTTTATCTATGTGCGCAGCAGGATATGCGCCGCAGTCTGTGCGCCCCACATAATTTGCGCCCCACAGGAGGTGCAAGCACAGTTTTTTTATTAGTTATATTTAAATATTTTTTTTTGTAAAAATGTTTTAATATTATTTTTATTTATGTTCGCAGCAGGATGTGCGCAGCAGGATGTGCGCCGCAGGATGTGCGCCCCACAGAATTTGCGCCCCACAGGATGTGCAAGGACAGTTTTTTTATTAATTTGATTTAAAAAAAAAAATTGTAATTTGTTTTTAATATTATTTTTATTTATGTGCGCAGCAGGATGTGCGCCGCAGGATGTGCGCCCCACAGAATTTGCGCCCCACAGGATGTGCAAGCACAGTTTTTTTATTAATTTGATTTAAAAAAAAAAATTGTAATTTGTTTTTAATATTATTTTTATTTATGTGCGCAGCAGGATGTGCGCCGCAGGATGTGCGCCCCACAGAATTTGCGCCCCACAGGATGTGCAAGGACAGTTTTTTTATTAATTTGATTTAAAAAAAAAAATTGTAATTTGTTTTTAATATTATTTTTATTTATGTGCGCAGCAGGATGTGCGCCGCAGGATGTGCGCCCCACAGAATTTGCGCCCCACAGGATGTGCAAGGACAGTTTTTTTATTAATTTGATTTAAAAAAAAAAATTGTAATTTGTTTTTAATATTATTTTTATTTATGTGCGCAGCAGGATGTGCGCCGCAGGATGTGCGCCCCACATAATTTGCGCCCCACAGGATGTGCAAGCACAGTTTTTTTATTAATTTGATTTAAATATATTTTATGTAAAAATGTTTTAATATTATTTTTATTTATGTGCGCAGCAGGATGTGCGCCGCAGGATGTGCGCCCCACAGAATTTGCGCCCCACAGAATTTGTGCCCACAGGATGTGCAAGGACAGTTTTTTTATTAATTTGATTTAAAAAAAAAAATTGTAATTTGTTTTTAATATTATTTTTATTTATGTGCGCAGCAGGATGTGCGCCGCAGGATGTGCGCCCCACAGAATTTGCGCCCCACAGGATGTGCAAGCACAGTTTTTTTATTAATTTGATTTAAATATTTTTTTTTGTAAAAATGTTTTAATATTATTTTTATTTATGTGCGCAGCAGGATGTGCGCCGCAGGATGTGCGCCCCACAGAATTTGCGCCCCACAGGATGTGCAAGCACAGTTTTTTTATTAATTTGATTTAAAAAAAAAAAATTGTAAATTGTTTTTAATATTATTTTTATTTATGTGCGCAGCAGGATGTGCGCCCCACATAATTTGCGCCCCACAGGATGTGCAAGGACAGTTTTTTTATTAATTTGATTTAAAAAAAAAATTGTAATTTGTTTTTAATATTATTTTTATTTATGTGCGCAGCAGGATGTGCGCCGCAGGATGTGCGCCCCACAGAATTTGCGCCCCACAGAATGTGCAAGCACAGTTTTTTTATTAATTTGATTTTAATATATTTTTTTGTAAAAATGTTTTAATATTA
Source organism: Pleuronectes platessa (assembly GCF_947347685.1). Classification (NCBI taxonomy): domain Eukaryota; kingdom Metazoa; phylum Chordata; class Actinopteri; order Pleuronectiformes; family Pleuronectidae; genus Pleuronectes; species Pleuronectes platessa. The sequence continues at coordinate 384,640 of NW_026519129.1, read as the reverse complement.
TTTTTATTTATGTGCGCAGCAGGATGTGCGCCGCATGATGTGCGCCCCACATGATTTGCGCCCCACAGGATGTGCAAGCACAGTTTTTTTATTAATTTGATTTAAATATTTTTTTTTGTAAAAATGTTTTAATATTATTTTTACTTATGTGCGCAGCAGGATGTGCGCCGCAGGATGTGCGCCCCACAGAATTTGAGCCCCACAGAATTTGCGCCCCACAGGATGTGCAAGCACAGTTTTTTTATTAATTTGATTTAAATATTTTTTTTTGTAAAAATGTTTTAATATTATTTTTATTTATGTGCGCAGCAGGATGTGCGCCGCAGGATGTGCGCCCCACAGAATTTGCGCCCCACAGGATGTGCAAGCACAGTTTTTTTATAAATTTGATTTAAAAAAAAAAATTGTAAATTTTTTTTTATTTTATTTTTATTGATTTGCGCTGCAAGATGTGCGCCCCACATAATTATCGCCCCACAGGATGTGCAAGCACAGTTTTTTTATTAGTTATATTTAAATATTTTTTTTTGTAAAAATGTTTTAATATTATTTTTATTTATGTTCGCAGCAGGATGTGCGCCGCAGGATGTGCGCCCCACAGAATTTGCGCCCCACAGGATGTGCAAGCACAGTTTTATTATTAATTTGATTTAAAAAAAAAAATTGTTTTTAATATTATTTTTATTTATGTGCGCAGCAGGATGTGCGCCGCAGGATGTGCGCCCCACAGAATTTGCGCCCCACAGGATGTGCAAGCACAGTTTTTTTATTAATTTGATTTAAATATTTTTTTTTGTAAAAATGTTTTAATATTATTTTTATTTATGTGCGCAGCAGGATGTGCGCCGCAGGATGTGCGCCCCACATAATTTGCGCCCCACTGGATGTGCAAGCACAGTTTTTTTATTAATTTGATTTAAATATTTTTTTTTTGTAAAAATGTTTTAATATTATTTTTATTTATGTGCGCAGCAGGATGTGCGCCGCAGGATGTGCGCCCCACAGAATTTGCGCCCCACAGAATTTGCGCCCCACAGGATGTGCAAGGACAGTTTTTTTATTAATTTGATTTAAAAAAAAAAATTGTAATTTGTTTTTAATATTATTTTTATCTATGTGCGCAGCAGGATGTGCGCCGCAGGATGTGCGCCCCACAGAATTTGCGCCCAACAGGATGTGCAAGGACAGTTTTTTTATTAATTTGATTTAAAAAAAAAAATTGTAATTTGTTTTTAATATTATTTTTATTTATGTGCACAGCAGGATGTGCGCCCCACAGAATTTGCGCCCCACAGGATGTGCAAGCACAGTTTTTTTATTAATTTGATTTAAATATATTTTTTTGTAAAAATGTTTTAATATTATTTTTATTTATGTGCGCAGCAGGATGTGCGCCGCAGGATGTGCGCCCCACATAATTTGCGCCCCACTGGTTGTGCAAGCACAGTTTTTTTATTAATTTGATTTAAATATATTTTTTTGTAAAAATGTTTTAATATTATTTTTATTTATGTGCGCAGCAGGATGTGCGCCGCAGGATGTGCGCCCCACAGAATTTGCGCCCCACAGGATGTGCAAGCACAGTTTTTTTATTAATTTGATTTAAATATTTTTTTTTGTAAAAATGTTTTAATATTATTTTTATTTATGTGAGCAGCAGGATGTGTGCCGCAGGATGTGCGCCCCACAGAATTCGCGCCCCACAGGATGTGCAAGCACAGTTTTTTTATTAATTTGATTTAAATATTTTTTTTTGTAAAAATGTTTTAATATTATTTTTATTTATGTGCGCAGCAGGATGTGCGCCGCAGGATGTGCGCCCCACATAATTTGCGCCCCACAGAATTTGCGCCCCACAGGATGTGCAAGGACAGTTTTTTTATTAATTTGATTTAAAAAAAAAAATTGTAATTTGTTTTTAATATTATTTTTATTTATGTGCGCAGCAGGATGTGCGCCGCAGGATGTGCGCCCCACAGAATTTGCGCCCCACAGGATGTGCAAGCACAGTTTTTTTATTAATTTGATTTAAATATTTTTTTTTGTAAAAATGTTTTAATATTATTTTTATTTATGTGCGCAGCAGGATGTGCGCCGCAGGATGTGCGCCCCACATAATTTGCGCCCCACAGGATGTGCAAGCACAGTTTTTTTATTAATTTGATTTAAATATATTTTATGTAAAAATGTTTTAATATTATTTTTATTTATGTGCGCAGCAGGATGTGCGCCGCAGGATGTGCGCCCCACAGAATTTGCGCCCCACAGAATTTGCGCCCACAGGATGTGCAAGGACAGTTTTTTTATTAATTTGATTTAAAAAAAAAAATTGTAATTTGTTTTTAATATTATTTTTATTTATGTGCGCAGCAGGATGTGCGCCGCAGGATGTGCGCCCCACATAATTTGCGCCCCACTGGATGTGCAAGCACAGTTTTTTTATTAATTTGATTTAAATATTTTTTTTTTGTAAAAATGTTTTAATATTATTTTTATTTATGTGAGCAGCAGGATGTGTGCCGCAGGATTTGCGCCCCACAGAATTCGCGCCCCACAGGATGTGCAAGCACAGTTTTTTTATTAATTTGATTTAAATATTTTTTTTTGTAAAAATGTTTTAATATTATTTTTATTTATGTGAGCAGCAGGATGTGTGCCGCAGGATGTGCGCCCCACAGAATTCGCGCCCCACAGGATGTGCAAGGACAGTTTTTTTATTAATTTGATTTAAAAAAAAAAATTGTAATTTGTTTTTAATATTATTTTTATTTATGTGCGCAGCAGGATGTGCGCCGCAGGATGTGCGCCCCACAGAATTTGCGCCCCACAGGATGTGCAAGGACAGTTTTTTTATTAATTTGATTTAAAAAAAAAAATTGTAATTTGTTTTTAATATTATTTTTATTTATGTGCACAGCAGGATGTGCGCCGCAGGATGTGCGCCCCACAGAATTCGCGCCCCACAGGATGTGCAAGCACAGTTTTTTTATTAATTTGATTTAAATATTTTTTTTTGTAAAAATGTTTTAATATTATTTTTATTTATGTGCGCAGCAGGATGTGCGCCGCAGGATGTGCGCCCCACAGAATTTGCGCCCCACAGAATTTGCGCCCCACAGGATGTGCAAGGACAGTTTTTTTATTAATTTGATTTAAAAAAAAAAATTGTAATTTGTTTTTAATATTATTTTTATTTATGTGCACAGCAGGATGTGCGCCCCACAGAATTTGCGCCCCACAGGATGTGCAAGCACAGTTTTTTTATTAATTTGATTTAAATATATTTTTTTGTAAAAATGTTTTAATATTATTTTTATTTATGTGCGCAGCAGGATGTGCGCCGCAGGATGTGCGCCCCACATAATTTGCGCCCCACTGGTTGTGCAAGCACAGTTTTTTTATTAATTTGATTTAAATATATTTTTTTGTAAAAATGTTTTAATATTATTTTTATTTATGTGCGCAGCAGGATGTGCGCCGCAGGATGTGCGCCCCACAGAATTTGCGCCCCACAGGATGTGCAAGCACAGTTTTTTTATTAATTTGATTTAAATATTTTTTTTTGTAAAAATGTTTTAATATTATTTTTATTTATGTGCGCAGCAGGATGTGCGCCGCAGGATGTGCGCCCCACATAATTTGCGCCCCACTGGATGTGCAAGCACAGTTTTTTTATTAATTTGATTTAAATATTTTTTTTTGTAAAAATGTTTTAATATTATTTTTATTTATGTGCGCAGCAGGATGTGCGCCGCAGGATGTGCGCCCCACAGAATTTGCGCCCCACTGGATGTGCAAGCACAGTTTTTTTATTAATTTGATTTAAATATTTTTTTTTGTAAAAATGTTTTAATATTATTTTTATTTATGTGAGCAGCAGGATGTGTGCCGCAGGATGTGCGCCCCACAGAATTTGCGCCCACAGGATGTGCAAGGACAGTTTTTTTATTAATTTGATTTAAAAAAAAAAATTGTAATTTGTTTTTAATATTATTTTTATTTATGTGCGCAGCAGGATGTGCGCCGCAGGATGTGCGCCCCACAGAATTTGCGCCCCACAGGATGTGCAAGCACAGTTTTTTTATTAATTTGATTTAAATATTTTTTTTTGTAAAAATGTTTTAATATTATTTTTATTTATGTGCGCAGCAGGATGTGCGCCGCAGGATGTGCGCCCCACAGAATTTGCGCCCCACAGGATGTGCAAGCACAGTTTTTTTATTAATTTGATTTAAAAAAAAAAAATTGTAAATTGTTTTTAATATTATTTTTATTTATGTGCGCAGCAGGATGTGCGCCCCACATAATTTGCGCCCCACAGGATGTGCAAGGACAGTTTTTTTATTAATTTGATTTAAAAAAAAAATTGTAATTTGTTTTTAATATTATTTTTATTTATGTGCGCAGCAGGATGTGCGCCGCAGGATGTGCGCCCCACAGAATTTGCGCCCCACAGAATGTGCAAGCACAGTTTTTTTATTAATTTGATTTTAATATATTTTTTTGTAAAAATGTTTTAATATTATTTTTATTTATGTGCGCAGCAGGATGTGCGCCGCATGATGTGCGCCCCACATGATTTGCGCCCCACAGGATGTGCAAGCACAGTTTTTTTATTAATTTGATTTAAATATTTTTTTTTGTAAAAATGTTTTAATATTATTTTTACTTATGTGCGCAGCAGGATGTGCGCCGCAGGATGTGCGCCCCACAGAATTTGCGCCCCACAGGATGTGCAAGCACAGTTTTATTATTAATTTGATTTAAAAAAAAAAAATTGTTTTTAATATTATTTTTATTTATGTGCGCAGCAGGATGTGCGCCGCAGGATGTGCGCCCCACAGAATTTGAGCCCCACAGAATTTGCGCCCCACAGGATGTGCAAGCACAGTTTTTTTATTAATTTGATTTAAATATTTTTTTTTGTAAAAATGTTTTAATATTATTTTTATTTATGTGCGCAGCAGGATGTGCGCCGCAGGATGTGCGCCCCACAGAATTTGCGCCCCACAGGATGTGCAAGCACAGTTTTTTTATTAATTTGATTTAAATATTTTTTTTTGTAAAAATGTTTTAATATTATTTTTATTCATGTGCGCAGCAGGATGTGCGCCGCAGGATTTGCGCCCCACAGAATTTGCGCCCCACAGGATGTGCAAGCACAGTTTTTTTATTAATTTGATTTAAAAAAAAAATTGTTAATTTTTTTTAATTTTATTTTTATTTATTTGCGCAGCAGGATGTGCGCTGCAGGATGTGCGCCCCACATAATGAGCGCCCCACAGGATGTGCAAGCACAGTTTTTTTATTAATTTGATTTAAATATTTTTTTTTGTAAAAATGTTTTAATATTATTTTTATTTATGTGCGCATTAGGATGTGCACCGCAGGATGTGCGCCCCACAGGATGTGCAAGGACAGTTTTTTATTAATTTGATTTTTAAAAAAAAATTGTAATTTGTTTTTAATATTATTTTTATTTATGTGCGCAGCAGGATGTGCGCCGCAGGATGTGCGCCCCACAGAATTTGCGCCCCACAGGATGTGCAAGCACAGTTTTTTTATTAATTTGATTTAAATATTTTTTTTTGTAAAAATGTTTTAATATTATTTTTATTTATATGCGCAGCAGGATGTGCGCCCCACAGAATTTGCGCCCCACAGGATGTGCATGGACAGTTTTTTTATTAATTTGATTTAAAAAAAAAATTGTAATTTGTTTTTAATATTATTTTTATTTATGTGCGCAGCAGGATGTGCGCCGCAGGATGTGCGCCCCACATAATTTGCGCCCCACAGGATGTGCAAGCACAGTTTTTTTATTAGTTATATTTAAATATTTTTTTTTGTAAAAATGTTTTAATATTATTTTTATTTATGTGCGCAGCAGGATGTGCGTCGCAGGATGTGCAAAAACAGTTTTTTTATTAATTTGATTTAAAAAAAAAAAATTGTAATTTGTTTTTAATATTATTTTTATTTATGTGCGCAGCAGGATGTGCGCCCCACAGAATTTGCGCCCCACAGGATGTGCAAGCACAGTTTTTTTATTAATTTGATTTAAATATTTTTTTTGTAAAAATGTTTTAATATTATTTTTATTTATGTGCGCAGCAGGATGTGCGCCGCAGGATGTGTGCCCCACATAATTTGCGCCCCACAGGATGTGCAAGCACATTTTTTTTATTAATTTGATTTAAAAAAAAAAAATTGTAAATTTTTTTTAATTTTATTTTTATTTATTTGCACAGCAGGATGTGCGCCCCACATAATTTGCGCCCCACAGGATGTGCAAGCACAGTTTTTGTATTAGTTATATTTAAATATTTTTTTTTGTAAAAATGTTTTAATATTATTTTTATTTATGTGCGCAGCAGGATGTGCGCCGCAGGATGTGCGCCCCACAGAATTTGCGCCCCAAAGGATGTGCAAGCACAGTTTTTTTATTAATTTGATTTAAATATTTTTTTTTGTAAAAATGTTTTAATATTATTTTTGTTCATGTGCGCAGCAGGATGTGTGCCGCAGGATGTGCGCCCCACATAATTTGCGCCACACAGGATGTGCAAGCACAGTTTTTTTATTAATTTGATTTAAATATTTTTTTTTGTAAAAATGTTTTAATAGTATTTTTATTTATTTGCGCAGCAGGATGTGCGCCCCACATAATTTGCGCCACACAGGATGTGCAAGCACAGTTTTTTTATTAATTTGATTTAAATATTTTTTTTTGTAAAAATGTTTTAATATTATTTGTATTAATGTGCGCAGCTGGATGTGCGCCGCAGGATGTGCGCCCCACAGAATTTGCGCCCCACAGGATGTGCAAGGACAGTTTTTTTATTAATTTGATTTAAATATTTTTTTTGTAAAAATGTTTTAATATTATTTTTATTTATGTGCGCAGCAGGATGTGCAAGCACAGTTTTTTTATTAATTTGATTTAAATATATTTTTTTGTAAAAATGTTTTAATATTATTTTTATTTTTGTGCGCAGCAGGATGTGCGCCGCAGGATGTGCGCCCCACAGAATTTGCGCCCCACAGGATGTGCAAGCACAGTTTTTTTATTAATTTGATTTAAATATTTTTTTTTGTAAAAATGTTTTAATATTATTTTTATTTATGTGAGCAGCAGGATGTGTGCCGCAGGATGTGCGCCCCACAGAATTCGCGCCCCACAGGATGTGCAAGCACAGTTTTTTTATTAATTTGATTTAAATATTTTTTTTTGTAAAAATGTTTTAATATTATTTTTATTTATGTGCGCAGCAGGATGTGCGCCGCAGGATGTGCGCCCCACATAATTTGCGCCCCACAGGATGTGCAAGGACAGTTTTTTTATTAATTTGATTTAAAAAAAAAATTGTAATTTGTTTTTAATATTATTTTTATTTATGTGCGCAGCAGGATGTGCACCGCAGGATGTGCGCCCCACATAATTTGCGCCCCACAGGATGTGCAAGGACAGTTTTTTTATTAATTTGATTTAAAAAAAAAAAATTGTAAATTGTTTTTAATATTATTTTTATTTATGTGCGCAGCAGGATGTGCGCCGCAGGATGTGCGCCCCACAGAATTTGCGCCCCACAGGATGTGCAAGCACAGTTTTTTTATTAATTTGATTTAAAAAAAAAAAATTGTAAATTGTTTTTAATATTATTTTTATTTATGTGCGCAGCAGGATGTGCGCCGCAGGATGTGCGCCCCACATAATGTGCGCCCCACAGGATGTGCAAGGACAGTTTTTTTATTAATTTGATTTAAAAAAAAAAATTGTAATTTGTTTTTAATATTATTTTTATTTATGTGCGCAGCAGGATGTGCGCCGCAGGATGTGCGCCCCACAGAATTTGCGCCCCACAGGATGTGCAAGCACAGTTTTTTTATTAATTTGATTTAAATATTTTTTTTTGTAAAAATGTTTTAATATTATTTTTATTTATGTGCGCAGCAGGATGTGCGCCCCACATAATTTGCGCCCCACAGGATGTGCAAGCACAGTTTTTTTATTAATTTGATTTAAAAAAAAAAAATTGTAAATTGTTTTTAGTATTATTTTTATTTATGTGCGCAGCAGGATGTGCGCCGCAGGATGTGCGCCCCACAGAATTTGCGCCCCACATAATTTGCGCCCCACAGGATGTGCAAGCACAGTTTTTTTATTAATTTGATTTAAATATTTTTTTTTGTAAAAATGTTTTATTTCATTTTTATGTATGTGCGCAGCAGGATGTGCGCCGCAGGATGTGCGCCCCACAGAATTTGCGCCCCACAGGATGTGCAAGGACAGTTTTTTTATTAATTTGATTTAAATATTTTTTTTGTAAAAATGTTTTAATATTATTTTTATTTTTGTGCGCAGCAGGATGTGCGCCGCAGGATGTGCGCCCCACAGAATTTGCGCCCCACATAATTTGCGCCCCACAGGATGTGCAAGCACAGTTTTTTTATTAATTTGATTTAAATATTTTTTTTGTAAAAATGTTTTAATATTATTTTTATTTATGTGCAAAGCAGGATGTGCGCCCCACAGAATTTGCGCCCCACAGGATGTGCAAGCACAGTTTTTTTATTAATTTGATTTAAAAAAAAAAAATTGTAAATTGTTTTTAATATTATTTTTATTTATGTGCGCAGCAGGATGTGCGCCGCAGGATGTGCGCCCCACAGAATTTGCGCCCCACATAATTTGCGCCCCACAGGATGTGCAAGCACAGTTTTTTTATTAATTTGATTTAAAAAAAAAAAATTGTAAATTTTTTTTAATTTTATTTTTATTTATTTGCGCAGCAGGATGTGCGCTGCAGGATGTGCGCCCCACAGGATGTGCAAGCACAGTTTTTTTATTAATTTGATTTAAATATTTTTTTTGTAAAAATGTTTTAATATTAATTTTATTTATTTGAGCAGCAGGATGTGCGCCGCAGGATGTGCGCCCCACAGAATTTGCGCCCCAAAGGATGTGCAAGCACAGTTTTTTTATTAATTTGATTTAAAAAAAAAAAATTGTAAATTGTTTTTAATATTATTTTTATTTATGTGCGCAGCAGGATGTGCGCCGCAGGATGTGCGCCCCACAGAATTTGCGCCCCACAGGATGTGCAAGCACAGTTTTTTTATTAATTTGATTTAAATATTTTTTTTTGTAAAAATGTTTTAATATTATTTTTATTTATGTGCGCAGCAGGATGTGTGCCGCAGGATGTGCGCCCCACAGAATTTGCGCCCCACAGGATGTGCAAGCACAGTTTTTTTATTAATTTGATTTAAATATTTTTTTTTGTAAAAATGCTTTATTTTATTTTTATTTATGTGCGCAGCAGGATGTGCGCCGCAGGATGTGCACCCCACAGAATTTGCGCCCCACAGGATGTGCAAGCACAGTTTTTTTATTAATTTGATTTAAAAAAAAAAATTGTAAATTTTTTTTAATTTTATTTTTATTTATTTGCGCAGCAGGATGTGCGCTGCAGGATGTGCGCCCCACAGGATGTGCAAGCACAGTTTTTTTATTAATTTGATTTAAATATTTTTTTTGTAAAAATGTTTTATTTCATTTTTATTTATGTGCGCAGCAGGATGTGCGCCGCAGGATGTGCGCCCCACAGAATTTGCGCCCCTCATAATTTGCGCCCCACAGGATGTGCAAGCACAGTTTTTTTATTAATTTGATTTAAATATTTTTTTTGTAAAAATGTTTTAATATTATTTTTATTTATGTGCGCAGCAGGATGTGCGCCGCAGGATGTGCGCCCCACATAATTTGCAGCCCACAGGATGTGCAAGGACAGTTTTTTTATTAATTTGATTTAAAAAAAAAATTGTAAAAATGTTTTAATATTATTTTTATTTATGTGCGCAGCAGGATGTGCGCCGCAGGATGTGCGCCCCACAGAATTTGCGCCCCACATAATTTGCGCCCCACAGGATGTGCAAGCACAGTTTTTTTATTAATTTGATTTAAAAAAAAAATATATAAATTTTTTTTAATTTTATTTTTATTTATTTGCGCAGCAGGATGTGCGCTGCAGGATGTGCGCCCCACAGGATGTGCAAGCACAGTTTTTTTATTAATTTGATTTAAATATTTTTTTTTGTAAAAATGTTTTATTTTATTTTTATGTATGTGCGCAGCAGGATGTGAACCACAGGATGTGCGCCCCACAGAATTTGCGCCCCACAGGATGTGCAAGGACAGTTTTTTTATTAATTTGATTTAAATATTTTTTTTGTAAAAATGTTTTAATATTATTTTTATTTTTGTGCGCAGCAGGATGTGCGCCGCAGGATGTGCGCCCCACAGAATTTGCGCCCCACATAATTTGCGCCCCACAGGATGTGCAAGCACAGTTTTTTTATTAATTTGATTTAAATATTTTTTTTGTAAAAATGTTTTAATATTATTTTTATTTATGTGCGCAGCAGGATGTGCGCCGCAGGATGTGCGCCCCACAGAATTTGCGCCCCACAGGATGTGCAAGCACAGTTTTTTTATTAATTTGATTTAAATATTTTTTTTTGTAAAAATGTTTTAATATTATTTTTATTCATGTGCGCCCCATAGAATTTGCGCCCCACAGGATGTGCAAGGACAGTTTTTTTATTAATTTGATTAAAAAAAAAAATTGTAATTTGTTTTTAATATTATTTTTATTTATGTGCGCAGCAGGATGTGCGCCGCAGGATGTGCGCCCCACATAATTTGCGCCCCACAGGATGTGCAAGCACAGTTTTTTTATTAATTTGATTTAAATATTTTTTTTTGTAAAAATGTTTTAATATTATTTTTATTCATGTGCGCAGCAGGATGTGCGCCGCAGGATTTGCGCCCCACAGAATTTGCGCCCCACAGGATGTGCAAGCACAGTTTTTTTATTAATTTGATTTAAAAAAAAAATTGTTAATTTTTTTTAATTTTATTTTTATTTATTTGCGCAGCAGGATGTGCGCTGCAGGATGTGCGCCCCACATAATGAGCGCCCCACAGGATGTGCAAGCACAGTTTTTTTATTAATTTGATTTAAATATTTTTTTTGTAAAAATGTTTTAATATTATTTTTATTTATGTGCGCAGCAGGATGTGCGCCGCAGGATGTGCGCCCCACATAATTTGCTCCCCACAGGATGTGCAAGCACAGTTTTTTTATTAATTTGATTTAAATATTTTTTTTTGTAAAAATGTTTTAATATTATTTTTATTTATGTGCGCATTAGGATGTGCACCGCAGGATGTGCGCCCCACAGGATGTGCAAGGACAGTTTTTTATTAATTTGATTTTTAAAAAAAAATTGTAATTTGTTTTTAATATTATTTTTATTTATGTGCGCAGCAGGATGTGCGCCGCAGGATGTGCGCCCCACAGAATTTGCGCCCCACAGGATGTGCAAGCACAGTTTTTTTATTAATATGATTTAAAAAAAAAAAATTGTAAATTGTTTTTAATATTATTTTTATTTATGTGCGCAGCAGGATGTGCGCCGCAGGATGTGCGCCCCACAGAATTTGCGCCCCACAGGATGTGCAAGCACAGTTTTTTTATTAATTTGATTTAAATATTTTTTTTTGTAAAAATGTTTTAATATTATTTTTATTTATATGCGCAGCAGGATGTGCGCCCCACAGAATTTGCGCCCCACAGGATGTGCATGGACAGTTTTTTTATTAATTTGATTTAAAAAAAAAAAATTGTAATTTGTTTTTAATATTATTTTTATTTATGTGCGCAGCAGGATGTGCGCCGCAGGATGTGCGCCCCACATAATTTGCGCCCCACAGGATGTGCAAGCACAGTTTTTTTATTAGTTATATTTAAATATTTTTTTTTGTAAAAATGTTTTAATATTATTTTTATTTATGTGCGCAGCAGGATGTGCGTCGCAGGATGTGCAAGCACAGTTTTTTTATTAATTTGATTTAAATATTTTTTTTGTAAAAATGTTTTAATATTATTTTTATTTATGTGCGCAGCAGGATGTTCAAGCACAGTTTTTTTATTAATTTGATTTAAATATATTTTTTTGTAAAAATGTTTTAATATTATTTTTATTTTTGTGCGCAGCAGGATGTGAGCCGCAGGATGTGCGCCCCACAGAATTTGCGCCCCACAGGATGTGCAAGCACAGTTTTTTTATTAATTTGATTTAAATATTTTTTTTTGTAAAAATGTTTTAATATTATTTTTATTTATGTGAGCAGCAGGATGTGTGCCGCAGGATGTGCGCCCCACAGAATTCGCGCCCCACAGGATGTGCAAGCACAGTTTTTTTATTAATTTGATTTAAATATTTTTTTTTGTAAAAATGTTTTAATATTATTTTTATTTATGTGCGCAGCAGGATGTGCACCGCAGGATGTGCGCCCCACATAATTTGCGCCCCACAGGATGTGCAAGGACAGTTTTTTTATTAATTTGATTTAAAAAAAAAATTGTAATTTGTTTTTAATATTATTTTTATTTATGTGCGCAGCAGGATGTGCGCCGCAGGATGTGCGCCCCACAGAATTTGCGCCCCACAGGATGTGCAAGCACAGTTTTTTTATTAATTTGATTTAAAAAAAAAAAATTGTAAATTGTTTTTAATATTATTTTTATTTATGTGCGCAGCAGGATGTGCGCCGCAGGATGTGCGCCCCACATAATGTGCGCCCCACAGGATGTGCAAGGACAGTTTTTTTATTAATTTGATTTAAAAAAAAAAATTGTAATTTGTTTTTAATATTATTTTTATTTATGTGCGCAGCAGGATGTGCGCCGCAGGATGTGCGCCCCACAGAATTTGCGCCCCACAGGATGTGCAAGCACAGTTTTTTTATTAATTTGATTTAAAAAAAAAAAATTGTAAATTGTTTTTAATATTATTTTTATTTATGTGAGCAGCAGGATGTGCGCCGCAGGATGTGCGCCCCACATAATTTGCGCCCCACAGGATGTGCAAGGACAGTTTTTTTATTAATTTGATTTAAATATTTTTTTTGTAAAAATGTTTTAATATTATTTTTATTTTTGTGCGCAGCAGGATGTGCGCCGCAGGATGTGCGCCCCACAGAATTTGCGCCCCACATAATTTGCGCCCCACAGGATGTGCAAGCACAGTTTTTTTATTAATTTGATTTAAATATTTTTTTTGTAAAAATGTTTTAATATTATTTTTATTTATGTGCAAAGCAGGATGTGCGCCCCACAGAATTTGCGCCCCACAGGATGTGCAAGCACAGTTTTTTTATTAATTTGATTTAAAAAAAAAAAATTGTAAATTGTTTTTAATTTTATTTTTATTTATTTGCGCAGCAGGATGTGCGCTGCAGGATGTGCGCCCCACAGGATGTGCAAGCACAGTTTTTTTATTAATTTGATTTAAAAAAAAAAAATTGTAAATTTTTTTTAATTTTATTTTTATTTATTTGCGCAGCAGGATGTGCGCTGCAGGATGTGCGCCCCACAGGATGTGCAAGCACAGTTTTTTTATTAATTTGATTTAAATATTTTTTTTGTAAAAATGTTTTAATATTAATTTTATTTATTTGCGCAGCAGGATGTGCGCCGCAGGATGTGCGCCCCACAGAATTTGCGCCCCAAAGGATGTGCAAGCACAGTTTTTTTATTAATTTGATTTAAAAAAAAAAAATTGTAAATTGTTTTTAATATTATTTTTATTTATGTGCGCAGCAGGATGTGCGCCGCAGGATGTGCGCCCCACAGAATTTGCGCCCCACAGGATGTGCAAGCACAGTTTTTTTATTAATTTGATTTAAATATTTTTTTTTGTAAAAATGTTTTAATATTATTTTTATTTATGTGCGCAGCAGGATGTGTGCCGCAGGATGTGCGCCCCACAGAATTTGCGCCCCACAGGATGTGCAAGCACAGTTTTTTTATTAATTTGATTTAAATATTTTTTTTTGTAAAAATGCTTTATTTTATTTTTATTTATGTGCACAGCAGGATGTGCGCCGCAGGATGTGCACCCCACAGAATTTGCGCCCCACAGGATGTGCAAGCACAGTTTTTTTATTAATTTGATTTAAAAAAAAAAATTGTAAATTTTTTTTAATTTTATTTTTATTTATTTGCGCAGCAGGATGTGCGCTGCAGGATGTGCGCCCCACAGGATGTGCAAGCACAGTTTTTTTATTAATTTGATTTAAATATTTTTTTTGTAAAAATGTTTTAATATTATTTTTATTTATGTGCGCAGCAGGATGTGCGCCGCAGGATGTGCGCCCCACATAATTTGCGCCCCACAGGATGTGCAAGCACAGTTTTTTTATTAATTTGATTTAAAAAAAAAAAATTGTAAATTGTTTTTAGTATTATTTTTATTTATGTGCGCAGCAGGATGTGCGCCGCAGGATGTGCGCCCCACAGAATTTGCGCCCCACAGGATGTGCATGGACAGTTTATTTATTAATTTGATTTAAAAAAAAAAATTGTAATATGTTTTTAATATTATTTTTATTAATGTGCGCAGCTGGATGTGCGCCCCACAGAATTTGCGCCCCACAGGATGTGCAAGCACAGTTTTTTTATTAATTTGATTTAAAAAAAAAAAATTGTAAATTGTTTTTAATATTATTTTTATTTATGTGAGCAGCAGGATGTGCGCCGCAGGATGTGCGCCCCACATAATTTGCGCCCCACAGGATGTGCAAGGACAGTTTTTTTATTAATTTGATTTAAAAAAAAAATTGTAATTTGTTTTTAATATTATTTTTATTTATGTGCGCAGCAGGATGTGCGCCGCAGGATGTGCGCCCCACAGAATTTGCGCCCCACAGGATGTGCAAGGACAGTTTTTTTATTAATTTGATTTAAATATTTTTTTTGTAAAAATGTTTTAATATTATTTTTATTTATGTGCGCAGCAGGATGTGCGCCGCAGGATGTGCGCCCCACAGAATTTGCGCCCCACAGAATTTGCGCCCCACAGGATGTGCAAGCACAGTTTTTTTATTAATTTGATTTAAAAAAAAAAAATTGTAAATTTTTTTTAATTTTATTTTTATTTATTTGCACAGCAGGATGTGCGCCGCAGGATGTGCGCCCCACAGAATTTGCGCCCCACAGGATGTGCAAGCACAGTTTTTTTATTAATTTGATTTAAATATTTTTTTTTGTAAAAATGTTTTATTTCATTTTTATGTATGTGCGCAGCAGGATGTGAACCGCAGGATGTGCGCCCCACAGAATTTGCGCCCCACAGGATGTGCAAGGACAGTTTTTTTATTAATTTGATTTAAATATTTTTTTTGTAAAAATGTTTTAATATTATTTTTATTTTTGTGGGCAGCAGGATGTGCGCCGCAGGATGTGCGCCCCACAGAATTTGCGCCCCACATAATTTGCGCCCCACAGGATGTGCAAGCACAGTTTTTTTATTAATTTGATTTAAATATTTTTTTTGTAAAAATGTTTTAATATTATTTTTATTTATGTGCAAAGCAGGATGTGCGCCCCACAGAATTTGCGCCCCACAGGATGTGCAAGCACAGTTTTTGTATTAATTTGATTTAAAAATAAAAAATTGTAAATTGTTTTTAATAATATTTTTATTTATGTGCGCAGCAGGATGTGCGCCGCAGGATGTGCGAGCACAGTTTTTTTATTAATTTGATTTAAATATTTTTTTTGTAAAAATGTTTTAATATTATTTTTATTTATGTGCGCAGCAGGATGTGCGCCGCAGGATGTGCGCCCCACAGAATTTGCGCCCCACATAATTTGCGCCCCACAGGATGTGCAAGGACAGTTTTTTTATTAATTTGATTTAAAAAAAAAATTGTAATTTGTTTTTAATATTATTTTTATTTATGTGCGCAGCAGGATGTGCGCCGCAGGATGTGCGCCCCACAGAATTTGCGCCCCACAGGATGTGCAAGCACAGTTTTTTTATTAATTTGATTTAAATATTTTTTTTTGTAAAAATGTTTTAATATTATTTTTATTTATGTGCGCAGCAGGATGTGTGCCGCAGGATGTGCGCCCCACAGAATTTGCGCCCCACAGGATGTGCAAGCACAGTTTTTTTATTAATTTGATTTAAATATTTTTTTTTGTAAAAATGTTTTATTTTATTTTTATTTATGTGCGCATCAGGATGTGCGCCGCAGGATGTGCACCC
Source organism: Pleuronectes platessa (assembly GCF_947347685.1). NCBI lineage: Eukaryota > Metazoa > Chordata > Actinopteri > Pleuronectiformes > Pleuronectidae > Pleuronectes > Pleuronectes platessa. The sequence goes on along the minus strand of NW_026519129.1, from coordinate 368,518 downwards.
CACAGAATTTGCACCCCACAGGATGTGCAAGCACAGTTTTTTTATTAATTTGATTTAAAAAAAAAAATTGTAAATTTTTTTTAATTTTATTTTTATTTATTTGCGCAGCAGGATGTGCGCTGCAGGATGTGCGCCCCACAGGATGTGCAAGCACAGTTTTTTTATTAATTTGATTTAAATATTTTTTTTGTAAAAATGTTTTATTTCATTTTTATTTATGTGCGCAGCAGGATGTGCGCCGCAGGATGTGCACCCCACAGAATTTGCGCCCCTCATAATTTGCGCCCCACAGGATGTGCAAGCACAGTTTTTTTATTAATTTGATTTAAATATTTTTTTTGTAAAAATGTTTTAATATTATTTTTATTTATGTGCGCAGCAGGATGTGCGCCGCAGGATGTGCGCCCCACAGAATTTGCGCCCCACAGGATGTGCAAGCACAGTTTTTTTATTAATTTGATTTAAAAAAAAAAATTGTAAATTGTTTTTAATATTATTTTTATTTATGTGCGCAGCAGGATGTGCGCCGCAGGATGTGCGCCCCACATAATTTGCGCCCCACAGGATGTCCAAGGACAGTTTTTTCATTAATTTGATTTTAAAAAAAAATTGTAATTTGTTTTTAATTTTATTTTTATTTATGTGCGCAGCAGGATGTGCGCCGCAGGATGTGCGCCCCAGAGAATTTGCGCCCCACAGAATTTGCGCCCCACAGGATGTGCAAGCACAGTTTTTTTATTAGTTATATTTAAATATTTTTTTTGTAAAAATGTTTTAATATTATTTTTATTTATGTGCGCCGCAGGATGTGCGCCCCACAGAATTTGCGCCCCACAGGATGTGCAAGGACAGTTTTTTTATTAATTTGATTTAAAAAAAAAAATTGTAATTTGTTTTTAATATTATTTTTATTTGTGTGCGCAGCAGGATTTTCGCCGCAGGATGTGCCCTTCACAGAATTTGCGCCCCACAGGATGTGCAAGCACATTTTTTTTATTAATTTGATTTAAATATTTTTTTTTGTAAAAATGTTTTAATATTATTTTTATTTATGTGCGCAGCAGGATGTGCGCCCCACAGAATTTGCGCCCCACAGGATGTGCAAGCACAGTTTTTTTATTAATTTAATTTAAATATTTTTTTTGTAAAAATGTTTTAATATTATTTTTATTTATGTGCGCAGGGTGTGTGCCGCAGGATGTGCGCCCCACAGACTTTGCGCCCCACAGGATGTGCAACGACAGTTTTTTTATTAATTTGATTTAAAAAAAAAATTGTAATTTGTTTTTAATATTATTTTTATTTATGTGCGCAGCAGGATGTGCGCCGCAGGATGTGCGCCCCACAGAATTTGCGCCCCACAGGATGTGCAAGCACAGTGTTTTTATTAATTTGATTTAAAAAAAAAAAATTGTAAATTGTTTTTAATATTATTTTTATTTATGTGCGCAGCAGGATGTGCGCCGCAGGATGTGCGCCCCACAGGATGTGCAAGCACAGTTTTTTTATTAATTTGATTTAAATATTTTTTTTGTAAAAATGTTTTAATATTATTTTTATTTATGTGCGCAGCAGGATGTGCGCCGCAGGATGTGCGCCCCACAGAATTTGCGCCCTACAGGATGTGCAAGCACAGTTTTTTTATTAATTTGATTTAAAAAAAAAAAATTGTAAATTGTTTTTAATATTATTTTTATTTATGTGCGCAGCAGGATGTGCGCCGCAGGATGTGCGCCCCACAGAATTTGCGCCCCACAGGATGTGCAAGCACAGCTTTTGTATTAATTTGATTTAAAAAAAAAAAATTGTAAATTGTTTTTAATATTATTTTTATTTATGTGCGCAGCAGGATGTGCGCCGCAGGATGTGCGCCCCACAGGATGTGCAAGCAGAGTTTTTTTATTAATTTGATTTAAATATTTTTTTTGTAAAAATGTTTTAATATTATTTTTATTTATGTGCGCAGCAGGATGTGCGCCCCACAGAATTTGCGCCCCACAGGATGTGCAAGGACAGTTTTTTTATTAATTTGATTTAAAAAAAAAAATTGTAAATTGTTTTTAATATTATTTTTATTTATGTGCGCAGCAGGATGTGCGCCGCAGGATGTGCGCCCCACAGAATTTGCGCCCCACAGGATGTGCATGGACAGTTTTTTTATTAATTTGATTTAAAAAAAAAAAATTGTAATTTGTTTTTAATATTATTTTTATTTATGTGCGCAGCAGGATGTGCGCCGCAGGATGTGCGCCCCACAGAATTTGCGCTCCACAGAATTTGCGCCCCACAGGATGTGCAAGGACAGTTTTTTTATTAATTTGATTTAAAAAAAAAAATTGTAGTTTGTTTTTAATATTATTTTTATTTATGTGCGCAGCAGGATGTGCGCCGCAGGATTTGCGGCCCACAGAATTTGCGCCCCACAGAATGTGCAAGCACAGTTTTTTTATTAATTGTTTTAAATATTTTTTTTTGTAAAGATGTTTTAATATTATTTTTATCTATGTGCGCAGCAGGATGTGCGCCACAGGATGTGCGCCCCACAGAATTTGCGCCCCACAGGATGTGCAAGCACAGTTTTTTTATTAATTTGATTTAAATATTTTTTTTTGTAAAAATGTTTTAATATTATTTTTATTTATGTGCGCAGCAGGATGTGCGCCGCAGGATGTGCGCCCCAAATAATTTGCGCCCCACAGGATGTGCAAGGACAGTTTTTTTATTAATTTGATTTAAAAAAAAAATTGTAATTTGTTTTTAATATTATTTTTATTTATGTGCGCAGCAGGATGTGCGCCGCAGGATGTGCGCCCCACATAATTTGCGCCCCACAGGATGTGCAAGGACAGTTTTTTTATTAATTTGATTTAAAAAAAAAAAATTGTAATATGTTTTTAATATTATTTTTATTAATGTGCGCAGCTGGATGTGCGCCCCACAGAATTTGCGCCCCACAGGATGTGCAAGCACAGTTTTTGTATTAATTTGATTTAAAAAAAAAAAATTGTAAATTGTTTTTAATATCATTTTTATTTATGTGCGCAGCAGGATGTGCGCCGCAGGATGTGCGCCCCACAGAATTTGCGCCCCAGAGGATGTGCAAGCACAGTTTTTTTATTAATTTGATTTAAAAAAAAAAATTGTAAATTGTTTTTAATATTATTTTTATTTATGTGCGCAGCAGGATGTGCGCCGCAGGATGTGCGCCCCACAGAATTTGCGCCCCACAGGATGTGCAAGCACAGTTTTTTTATAAATTTGATTTAAAAAAAAAAATTGTAAATTTTTTTTTATTTTATTTTTATTGATTTGCGCTGCAAGATGTGCGCCCCACATAATTATCGCCCCACAGGATGTGCAAGCACAGTTTTTTTATTAGTTATATTTAAATATTTTTTTTTGTAAAAATGTTTTAATATTATTTTTATTTATGTTCGCAGCAGGATGTGCGCCGCAGGATGTGCGCCCCACAGAATTTGCGCCCCACAGGATGTGCAAGCACAGTTTTTTTATTAATTTGATTTAAATATTTTTTTTTGTAAAAATGTTTTAATATTATTTTTATTTATGTGCGCAGCAGGATGTGCGCCGCAGGATGTGCGCCCCACAGAATTTGCGCCCCACAGGATGTGCAAGCACAGTTTTATTATTAATTTGATTTAAAAAAAAAAAATTGTTTTTAATATTATTTTTATTTATGTGCGCAGCAGGATGTGCGCCGCAGGATGTGCGCCCCACAGAATTTGCGCCCCACAGGATGTGCAAGCACAGTTTTTTTATTAATTTGATTTAAATATTTTTTTTTGTAAAAATGTTTTAATATTATTTTTATTTATGTGCGCAGCAGGATGTGCGCCGCAGGATGTGCGCCCCACATAATTTGCGCCCCACTGGATGTGCAAGCACAGTTTTTTTATTAATTTGATTTAAATATTTTTTTTTTTGTAAAAATGTTTTAATATTATTTTTATTTATGTGAGCAGCAGGATGTGTGCCGCAGGATGTGCGCTGCAGGATGTGCGCCCCACAGGATGTGCAAGCACAGTTTTTTTATTAATTTGATTTAAATATTTTTTTTGTAAAAATGTTTTAATATTATTTTTATTTATGTGCGCAGCAGGATGTGCGCCGCAGGATGTGCGCCCCACATAATTTGCGCCCCACAGGATGTGCAAGCACAGTTTTTTTATTAATTTGATTTAAAAAAAAAAAATTGTAAATTGTTTTTAGTATTATTTTTATTTATGTGCGCAGCAGGATGTGCGCCGCAGGATGTGCGCCCCACAGAATTTGCGCCCCACAGGATGTGCAAGCACAGTTTTTTTATTAATTTGATTTAAATATTTTTTTTTGTAAAAATGTTTTAATATTAATTTTATTTATTTGCGCAGCAGGATGTGCGCCGCAGGATGTGCGCCCCACAGAATTTGCGCCCCACAGGATGTGCATGGACAGTTTATTTATTAATTTGATTTAAAAAAAAAAATTGTAATATGTTTTTAATATTATTTTTATTAATGTGCGCAGCTGGATGTGCGCCCCACAGAATTTGCGCCCCACAGGATGTGCAAGCACAGTTTTTTTATTAATTTAATTTAAATATTTTTTTTGTAAAAATGTTTTAATATTATTTTTATTTATGTGCGCAGGGTGTGTGCCGCAGGATGTGCGCCCCACAGAGTTTGCGCCCCACAGGATGTGCAACGACAGTTTTTTTATTAATTTGATTTAAAAAAAAAATTGTAATTTGTTTTTAATATTATTTTTATTTATGTGCGCAGCAGGATGTGCGCCGCAGGATGTGCGCCCCACAGGATGTGCAAGCAGAGTTTTTTTATTAATTTGATTTAAATATTTTTTTTGTAAAAATGTTTTAATATTATTTTTATTTATGTGCGCAGCAGGATGTGCGCCCCACAGAATTTGCGCCCCACAGGATGTGCAAGGACAGTTTTTTTATTAATTTGATTTAAAAAAAAAAATTGTAAATTGTTTTTAATATTATTTTTATTTATGTGCGCAGCAGGATGTGCGCCGCAGGATGTGCGCCCCACAGAATTTGCGCCCCACAGGATGTGCATGGACAGTTTTTTTATTAATTTGATTTAAAAAAAAAAAATTGTAGTTTGTTTTTAATATTATTTTTATTTATGTGCGCAGCAGGATGTGCGCCGCAGGATTTGCGGCCCACAGAATTTGCGCCCCACAGAATGTGCAAGCACAGTTTTTTTATTAATTGTTTTAAATATTTTTTTTTGTAAAGATGTTTTAATATTATTTTTATCTATGTGCGCAGCAGGATGTGCGCCACAGGATGTGCGCCCCACAGAATTTGCGCCCCACAGGATGTGCAAGCACAGTTTTTGTATTAATTTGATTTAAAAAAAAAAAATTGTAAATTGTTTTTAATATCATTTTTATTTATGTGCGCAGCAGGATGTGCGCCGCAGGATGTGCGCCCCACAGAATTTGCGCCCCAGAGGATGTGCAAGCACAGTTTTTTTATTAATTTGATTTAAAAAAAAAAATTGTAAATTGTTTTTAATATTATTTTTATTTATGTGCGCAGCAGGATGTGCGCCGCAGGATGTGCGCCCCACAGAATTTGCGCCCCACAGGATGTGCAAGCACAGTTTTTTTATAAATTTGATTTAAAAAAAAAAATTGTAAATTTTTTTTTATTTTATTTTTATTGATTTGCGCTGCAAGATGTGCGCCCCACATAATTATCGCCCCACAGGATGTGCAAGCACAGTTTTTTTATTAGTTATATTTAAATATTTTTTTTTGTAAAAATGTTTTAATATTATTTTTATTTATGTTCGCAGCAGGATGTGCGCCGCAGGATGTGCGCCCCACAGAATTTGCGCCCCACAGGATGTGCAAGCACAGTTTTTTTATTAATTTGATTTAAATATTTTTTTTTGTAAAAATGTTTTAATATTATTTTTATTTATGTGCGCAGCAGGATGTGCGCCGCAGGATGTGCGCCCCACAGAATTTGCGCCCCACAGGATGTGCAAGCACAGTTTTATTATTAATTTGATTTAAAAAAAAAAAATTGTTTTTAATATTATTTTTATTTATGTGCGCAGCAGGATGTGCGCCGCAGGATGTGCGCCCCACAGAATTTGCGCCCCACAGGATGTGCAAGCACAGTTTTTTTATTAATTTGATTTAAATATTTTTTTTTGTAAAAATGTTTTAATATTATTTTTATTTATGTGCGCAGCAGGATGTGCGCCGCAGGATGTGCGCCCCACATAATTTGCGCCCCACTGGATGTGCAAGCACAGTTTTTTTATTAATTTGATTTAAATATTTTTTTTTTTGTAAAAATGTTTTAATATTATTTTTATTTATGTGAGCAGCAGGATGTGTGCCGCAGGATGTGCGCTGCAGGATGTGCGCCCCACAGGATGTGCAAGCACAGTTTTTTTATTAATTTGATTTAAATATTTTTTTGTAAAAATGTTTTAATATTATTTTTATTTATGTGCGCAGCAGGATGTGCGCCGCAGGATGTGCGCCCCACATAATTTGCGCCCCACAGGATGTGCAAGCACAGTTTTTTTATTAATTTGATTTAAAAAAAAAAAATTGTAAATTGTTTTTAGTATTATTTTTATTTATGTGCGCAGCAGGATGTGCGCCGCAGGATGTGCGCCCCACAGAATTTGCGCCCCACAGGATGTGCAAGCACAGTTTTTTTATTAATTTGATTTAAATATTTTTTTTTGTAAAAATGTTTTAATATTAATTTTATTTATTTGCGCAGCAGGATGTGCGCCGCAGGATGTGCGCCCCACAGAATTTGCGCCCCACAGGATGTGCATGGACAGTTTATTTATTAATTTGATTTAAAAAAAAAAATTGTAATATGTTTTTAATATTATTTTTATTAATGTGCGCAGCTGGATGTGCGCCCCACAGAATTTGCGCCCCACAGGATGTGCAAGCACAGTTTTTTTATTAATTTGATTTAAAAAAAAAAAATTGTAAATTGTTTTTAATATTATTTTTATTTATGTGAGCAGCAGGATGTGCGCCGCAGGATGTGCGCCCCACATAATTTGCGCCCCACAGGATGTGCAAGGACAGTTTTTTTATTAATTTGATTTAAATATTTTTTTTGTAAAAATGTTTTAATATTATTTTTATTTTTGTGCGCAGCAGGATGTGCGCCGCAGGATGTGCGCCCCACAGAATTTGCGCCCCACATAATTTGCGCCCCACAGGATGTGCAAGCACAGTTTTTTTATTAATTTGATTTAAATATTTTTTTTGTAAAAATGTTTTAATATTATTTTTATTTATGTGCAAAGCAGGATGTGCGCCCCACAGAATTTGCGCCCCACAGGATGTGCAAGCACAGTTTTTTTATTAATTTGATTTAAAAAAAAAAAATTGTAAATTGTTTTTAATTTTATTTTTATTTATTTGCGCAGCAGGATGTGCGCTGCAGGATGTGCGCCCCACAGGATGTGCAAGCACAGTTTTTTTATTAATTTGATTTAAAAAAAAAAAATTGTAAATTTTTTTTAATTTTATTTTTATTTATTTGCGCAGCAGGATGTGCGCTGCAGGATGTGCGCCCCACAGGATGTGCAAGCACAGTTTTTTTATTAATTTGATTTAAATATTTTTTTTGTAAAAATGTTTTAATATTAATTTTATTTATTTGCGCAGCAGGATGTGCGCCGCAGGATGTGCGCCCCACAGAATTTGCGCCCCAAAGGATGTGCAAGCACAGTTTTTTTATTAATTTGATTTAAAAAAAAAAAATTGTAAATTGTTTTTAATATTATTTTTATTTATGTGCGCAGCAGGATGTGCGCCGCAGGATGTGCGCCCCACAGAATTTGCGCCCCACAGGATGTGCAAGCACAGTTTTTTTATTAATTTGATTTAAATATTTTTTTTTGTAAAAATGTTTTAATATTATTTTTATTTATGTGCGCAGCAGGATGTGTGCCGCAGGATGTGCGCCCCACAGAATTTGCGCCCCACAGGATGTGCAAGCACAGTTTTTTTATTAATTTGATTTAAATATTTTTTTTTGTAAAAATGCTTTATTTTATTTTTATTTATGTGCACAGCAGGATGTGCGCCGCAGGATGTGCACCCCACAGAATTTGCGCCCCACAGGATGTGCAAGCACAGTTTTTTTATTAATTTGATTTAAAAAAAAAAATTGTAAATTTTTTTTAATTTTATTTTTATTTATTTGCGCAGCAGGATGTGCGCTGCAGGATTTGCGCCCCACAGGATGTGCAAGCACAGTTTTTTTATTAATTTGATTTAAATATTTTTTTTGTAAAAATGTTTTAATATTATTTTTATTTATGTGCGCAGCAGGATGTGCGCCGCAGGATGTGCGCCCCACATAATTTGCGCCCCACAGGATGTGCAAGCACAGTTTTTTTATTAATTTGATTTAAAAAAAAAAAATTGTAAATTGTTTTTAGTATTATTTTTATTTATGTGCGCAGCAGGATGTGCGCCGCAGGATGTGCGCCCCACAGAATTTGCGCCCCACAGGATGTGCATGGACAGTTTATTTATTAATTTGATTTAAAAAAAAAAATTGTAATATGTTTTTAATATTATTTTTATTAATGTGCGCAGCTGGATGTGCGCCCCACAGAATTTGCGCCCCACATAATTTGCGCCCCACAGGATGTGCAAGCACAGTTTTTTTATTAATTTGATTTAAAAAAAAAAAATTGTAAATTTTTTTTAATTTTATTTTTATTTATTTGCACAGCAGGATGTGCGCCGCAGGATGTGCGCCCCACAGAATTTGCGCCCCACAGGATGTGCAAGCACAGTTTTTTTATTAATTTGATTTAAATATTTTTTTTTGTAAAAATGTTTTATTTCATTTTTATGTATGTGCGCAGCAGGATGTGAACCGCAGGATGTGCGCCCCACAGAATTTGCGCCCCACAGGATGTGCAAGGACAGTTTTTTTATTAATTTGATTTAAATATTTTTTTTGTAAAAATGTTTTAATATTATTTTTATTTTTGTGGGCAGCAGGATGTGCGCCGCAGGATGTGCGCCCCACAGAATTTGCGCCCCACATAATTTGCGCCCCACAGGATGTGCAAGCACAGTTTTTTTATTAATTTGATTTAAATATTTTTTTTGTAAAAATGTTTTAATATTATTTTTATTTATGTGCAAAGCAGGATGTGCGCCCCACAGAATTTGCGCCCCACAGGATGTGCAAGCACAGTTTTTGTATTAATTTGATTTAAAAATAAAAAATTGTAAATTGTTTTTAATAATATTTTTATTTATGTGCGCAGCAGGATGTGCGCCGCAGGATGTGCGAGCACAGTTTTTTTATTAATTTGATTTAAATATTTTTTTTGTAAAAATGTTTTAATATTATTTTTATTTATGTGCGCAGCAGGATGTGCGCCGCAGGATGTGCGCCCCACAGAATTTGCGCCCCACATAATTTGCGCCCCACAGGATGTGCAAGGACAGTTTTTTTATTAATTTGATTTAAAAAAAAAATTGTAATTTGTTTTTAATATTATTTTTATTTATGTGCGCAGCAGGATGTGCGCCGCAGGATGTGCGCCCCACAGAATTTGCGCCCCACAGGATGTGCAAGCACAGTTTTTTTATTAATTTGATTTAAATATTTTTTTTTGTAAAAATGTTTTAATATTATTTTTATTTATGTGCGCAGCAGGATGTGTGCCGCAGGATGTGCGCCCCACAGAATTTGCGCCCCACAGGATGTGCAAGCACAGTTTTTTTATTAATTTGATTTAAATATTTTTTTTTGTAAAAATGTTTTATTTTATTTTTATTTATGTGCGCAGCAGGATGTGCGCCGCAGGATGTGCACCCCACAGAATTTGCACCCCACAGGATGTGCAAGCACAGTTTTTTTATTAATTTGATTTAAAAAAAAAAATTGTAAATTTTTTTTAATTTTATTTTTATTTATTTGCGCAGCAGGATGTGCGCTGCAGGATGTGCGCCCCACAGGATGTGCAAGCACAGTTTTTTTATTAATTTGATTTAAATATTTTTTTTGTAAAAATGTTTTATTTCATTTTTATTTATGTGCGCAGCAGGATGTGCGCCGCAGGATGTGCACCCCACAGAATTTGCGCCCCTCATAATTTGCGCCCCACAGGATGTGCAAGCACAGTTTTTTTATTAATTTGATTTAAATATTTTTTTTGTAAAAATGTTTTAATATTATTTTTATTTATGTGCGCAGCAGGATGTGCGCCGCAGGATGTGCGCCCCACATAATTTGCGCCCCACAGGATGTCCAAGGACAGTTTTTTCATTAATTTGATTTTAAAAAAAAATTGTAATTTGTTTTTAATTTTATTTTTATTTATGTGCGCAGCAGGATGTGCGCCGCAGGATGTGCGCCCCAGAGAATTTGCGCCCCACAGAATTTGCGCCCCACAGGATGTGCAAGCACAGTTTTTTTATTAGTTATATTTAAATATTCTTTTTGTAAAAATGTTTTAATATTATTTTTATTTATGTGCGCCGCAGGATGTGCGCCCCACAGAATTTGCGCCCCACAGGATGTGCAAGGACAGTTTTTTTATTAATTTGATTTAAAAAAAAAAATTGTAATTTGTTTTTAATATTATTTTTATTTGTGTGCGCAGCAGGATTTTCGCCGCAGGATGTGCCCTTCACAGAATTTGCGCCCCACAGGATGTGCAAGCACATTTTTTTTATTAATTTGATTTAAATATTTTTTTTTGTAAAAATGTTTTAATATTATTTTTATTTATGTGCGCAGCAGGATGTGCGCCCCACAGAATTTGCGCCCCACAGGATGTGCAAGCACAGTTTTTTTATTAATTTAATTTAAATATTTTTTTTGTAAAAATGTTTTAATATTATTTTTATTTATGTGCGCAGGGTGTGTGCCGCAGGATGTGCGCCCCACAGAGTTTGCGCCCCACAGGATGTGCAACGACAGTTTTTTTATTAATTTGATTTAAAAAAAAAATTGTAATTTGTTTTTAATATTATTTTTATTTATGTGCGCAGCAGGATGTGCGCCGCAGGATGTGCGCCCCACAGAATTTGCGCCCCACAGGATGTGCAAGCACAGTGTTTTTATTAATTTGATTTAAAAAAAAAAAATTGTAAATTGTTTTTAATATTATTTTTATTTATGTGCGCAGCAGGATGTGCGCCGCAGGATGTGCGCCCCACAGGATGTGCAAGCACAGTTTTTTTATTAATTTGATTTAAATATTTTTTTTGTAAAAATGTTTTAATATTATTTTTATTTATGTGCGCAGCAGGATGTGCGCCGCAGGATGTGCGCCCCACAGAATTTGCGCCCTACAGGATGTGCAAGCACAGTTTTTTTATTAATTTGATTTAAAAAAAAAAAATTGTAAATTGTTTTTAATATTATTTTTATTTATGTGCGCAGCAGGATGTGCGCCGCAGGATGTGCGCCCCACAGAATTTGCGCCCCACAGGATGTGCAAGCACAGCTTTTGTATTAATTTGATTTAAAAAAAAAAAATTGTAAATTGTTTTTAATATTATTTTTATTTATGTGCGCAGCAGGATGTGCGCCGCAGGATGTGCGCCCCACAGGATGTGCAAGCAGAGTTTTTTTATTAATTTGATTTAAATATTTTTTTTGTAAAAATGTTTTAATATTATTTTTATTTATGTGCGCAGCAGGATGTGCGCCCCACAGAATTTGCGCCCCACAGGATGTGCAAGGACAGTTTTTTTATTAATTTGATTTAAAAAAAAAAATTGTAAATTGTTTTTAATATTATTTTTATTTATGTGCGCAGCAGGATGTGCGCCGCAGGATGTGCGCCCCACAGAATTTGCGCCCCACAGGATGTGCATGGACAGTTTTTTTATTAATTTGATTTAAAAAAAAAAAATTGTAATTTGTTTTTAATATTATTTTTATTTATGTGCGCAGCAGGATGTGCGCCGCAGGATGTGCGCCCCACAGAATTTGCGCTCCACAGAATTTGCGCCCCACAGGATGTGCAAGGACAGTTTTTTTATTAATTTGATTTAAAAAAAAAAATTGTAGTTTGTTTTTAATATTATTTTTATTTATGTGCGCAGCAGGATGTGCGCCGCAGGATTTGCGGCCCACAGAATTTGCGCCCCACAGAATGTGCAAGCACAGTTTTTTTATTAATTGTTTTAAATATTTTTTTTTGTAAAGATGTTTTAATATTATTTTTATCTATGTGCGCAGCAGGATGTGCGCCACAGGATGTGCGCCCCACAGAATTTGCGCCCCACAGGATGTGCAAGCACAGTTTTTTTATTAATTTGATTTAAATATTTTTTTTTGTAAAAATGTTTTAATATTATTTTTATTTATGTGCGCAGCAGGATGTGCGCCGCAGGATGTGCGCCCCAAATAATTTGCGCCCCACAGGATGTGCAAGGAGAGTTTTTTTATTAATTTGATTTAAAAAAAAAATTGTAATTTGTTTTTAATATTATTTTTATTTATGTGCGCAGCAGGATGTGCGCCGCAGGATGTGCGCCCCACATAATTTGCGCCCCACAGGATGTGCAAGGACAGTTTTTTTATTAATTTGATTTAAAAAAAAAAATTGTAATATGTTTTTAATATTATTTTTATTAATGTGCGCAGCTGGATGTGCGCCCCACAGAATTTGCGCCCCACAGGATGTGCAAGCACAGTTTTTGTATTAATTTGATTTAAAAAAAAAAAATTGTAAATTGTTTTTAACATCATTTTTATTTATGTGCGCAGCAGGATGTGCGCCGCAGGATGTGCGCCCCACAGAATTTGCGCCCCAGAGGATGTGCAAGCACAGTTTTTTTATTAATTTGATTTAAAAAAAAAAATTGTAAATTGTTTTTAATATTATTTTTATTTATGTGCGCAGCAGGATGTGCGCCGCAGGATGTGCGCCCCACAGAATTTGCGCCCCACAGGATGTGCAAGCACAGTTTTTTTATAAATTTGATTTAAAAAAAAAAATTGTAAATTTTTTTTTATTTTATTTTTATTGATTTGCGCTGCAAGATGTGCGCCCCACATAATTATCGCCCCACAGGATGTGCAAGCACAGTTTTTTTATTAGTTATATTTAAATATTTTTTTTTGTAAAAATGTTTTAATATTATTTTTATTTATGTTCGCAGCAGGATGTGCGCCGCAGGATGTGCGCCCCACAGAATTTGCGCCCCACAGGATGTGCAAGCACAGTTTTTTTATTAATTTGATTTAAATATTTTTTTTTGTAAAAATGTTTTAATATTATTTTTATTTATGTGCGCAGCAGGATGTGCGCCGCAGGATGTGCGCCCCACAGAATTTGCGCCCCACAGGATGTGCAAGCACAGTTTTATTATTAATTTGATTTAAAAAAAAAAAATTGTTTTTAATATTATTTTTATTTATGTGCGCAGCAGGATGTGCGCCGCAGGATGTGCGCCCCACAGGATGTGCAAGCAGAGTTTTTTTATTAATTTGATTTAAATATTTTTTTTGTAAAAATGTTTTAATATTATTTTTATTTATGTGCGCAGCAGGATGTGCGCCCCACAGAATTTGCGCCCCACAGGATGTGCAAGGACAGTTTTTTTATTAATTTGATTTAAAAAAAAAAATTGTAAATTGTTTTTAATATTATTTTTATTTATGTGCGCAGCAGGATGTGCGCCGCAGGATGTGCGCCCCACAGAATTTGCGCCCCACAGGATGTGCATGGACAGTTTTTTTATTAATTTGATTTAAAAAAAAAAAATTGTAATTTGTTTTTAATATTATTTTTATTTATGTGCGCAGCAGGATGTGCGCCGCAGGATGTGCGCCCCACAGAATTTGCGCTCCACAGAATTTGCGCCCCACAGGATGTGCAAGGACAGTTTTTTTATTAATTTGATTTAAAAAAAAAAATTGTAGTTTGTTTTTAATATTATTTTTATTTATGTGCGCAGCAGGATGTGCGCCGCAGGATTTGCGGCCCACAGAATTTGCGCCCCACAGAATGTGCAAGCACAGTTTTTTTATTAATTGTTTTAAATATTTTTTTTTGTAAAGATGTTTTAATATTATTTTTATCTATGTGCGCAGCAGGATGTGCGCCACAGGATGTGCGCCCCACAGAATTTGCGCCCCACAGGATGTGCAAGCACAGTTTTTTTATTAATTTGATTTAAATATTTTTTTTTGTAAAAATGTTTTAATATTATTTTTATTTATGTGCGCAGCAGGATGTGCGCCGCAGGATGTGCGCCCCAAATAATTTGCGCCCCACAGGATGTGCAAGGACAGTTTTTTTATTAATTTGATTTAAAAAAAAAATTGTAATTTGTTTTTAATATTATTTTTATTTATGTGCGCAGCAGGATGTGCGCCGCAGGATGTGCGCCCCACATAATTTGCGCCCCACAGGATGTGCAAGGACAGTTTTTTTATTAATTTGATTTAAAAAAAAAAATTGTAATATGTTTTTAATATTATTTTTATTAATGTGCGCAGCTGGATGTGCGCCCCACAGAATTTGCGCCCCACAGGATGTGCAAGCACAGTTTTTGTATTAATTTGATTTAAAAAAAAAAAATTGTAAATTGTTTTTAATATCATTTTTATTTATGTGCGCAGCAGGATGTGCGCCGCAGGATGTGCGCCCCACAGAATTTGCGCCCCAGAGGATGTGCAAGCACAGTTTTTTTATTAATTTGATTTAAAAAAAAAAATTGTAAATTGTTTTTAATATTATTTTTATTTATGTGCGCAGCAGGATGTGCGCCGCAGGATGTGCGCCCCACAGAATTTGCGCCCCACAGGATGTGCAAGCACAGTTTTTTTATAAATTTGATTTAAAAAAAAAAATTGTAAATTTTTTTTTATTTTATTTTTATTGATTTGCGCTGCAAGATGTGCGCCCCACATAATTATCGCCCCACAGGATGTGCAAGCACAGTTTTTTTATTAGTTATATTTAAATATTTTTTTTTGTAAAAATGTTTTAATATTATTTTTATTTATGTTCGCAGCAGGATGTGCGCCGCAGGATGTGCGCCCCACAGAATTTGCGCCCCACAGGATGTGCAAGCACAGTTTTTTTATTAATTTAATTTAAATATTTTTTTTGTAAAAATGTTTTAATATTATTTTTATTTATGTGCGCAGGGTGTGTGCCGCAGGATGTGCGCCCCACAGAGTTTGCGCCCCACAGGATGTGCAACGACAGTTTTTTTATTAATTTGATTTAAAAAAAAAATTGTAATTTGTTTTTAATATTATTTTTATTTATGTGCGCAGCAGGATGTGCGCCGCAGGATGTGCGCCCCACAGAATTTGCGCCCCACAGGATGTGCAAGCACAGTGTTTTTATTAATTTGATTTAAAAAAAAAAAACTGTAAATTGTTTTTAATATTATTTTTATTTATGTGCGCAGCAGGATGTGCGCCGCAGGATGTGCGCCCCACAGGATGTGCAAGCACAGTTTTTTTATTAATTTAATTTAAATATTTTTTTTGTAAAAATGTTTTAATATTATTTTTATTTATGTGCGCAGCAGGATGTGCGCCGCAGGATGTGCGCCCCACAGAATTTGCGCCCTACAGGATGTGCAAGCACAGTTTTTTTATTAATTTGATTTAAAAAAAAAAAATTGTAAATTGTTTTTAATATTATTTTTATTTATGTGCGCAGCAGGATGTGCGCCGCAGGATGTGCGCCCCACAGAATTTGCGCCCCACAGGATGTGCAAGCACAGCTTTTGTATTAATTTGATTTAAAAAAAAAAAATTGTAAATTGTTTTTAATATTATTTTTATTTATGTGCGCAGCAGGATGTGCGCCGCAGGATGTGCGCCCCACAGGATGTGCAAGCAGAGTTTTTTTATTAATTTGATTTAAATATTTTTTTTGTAAAAATGTTTTAATATTATTTTTATTTATGTGCGCAGCAGGATGTGCGCCCCACAGAATTTGCGCCCCACAGGATGTGCAAGGACAGTTTTTTTATTAATTTGATTTAAAAAAAAAAATTGTAAATTGTTTTTAATATTATTTTTATTTATGTGCGCAGCAGGATGTGCGCCGCAGGATGTGCGCCCCACAGAATTTGCGCCCCACAGGATGTGCATGGACAGTTTTTTTATTAATTTGATTTAAAAAAAAAAAATTGTAATTTGTTTTTAATATTATTTTTATTTATGTGCGCAGCAGGATGTGCGCCGCAGGATGTGCGCCCCACAGAATTTGCGCTCCACAGAATTTGCGCCCCACAGGATGTGCAAGGACAGTTTTTTTATTAATTTGATTTAAAAAAAAAAATTGTAGTTTGTTTTTAATATTATTTTTATTTATGTGCGCAGCAGGATGTGCGCCGCAGGATTTGCGGCCCACAGAATTTGCGCCCCACAGAATGTGCAAGCACAGTTTTTTTATTAATTGTTTTAAATATTTTTTTTTGTAAAGATGTTTTAATATTATTTTTATCTATGTGCGCAGCAGGATGTGCGCCACAGGATGTGCGCCCCACAGAATTTGCGCCCCACAGGATGTGCAAGCACAGTTTTTTTATTAATTTGATTTAAATATTTTTTTTTGTAAAAATGTTTAATATTATTTTTATTTATGTGCGCAGCAGGATGTGCGCCGCAGGATGTGCGCCCCACAGAATTTGCGCTCCACAGAATTTGCGCCCCACAGGATGTGCAAGGACAGTTTTTTTATTAATTTGATTTAAAAAAAAAAAAATTGTAAATTTTTTTTTATATTATTTTTATTAATGTGCGCAGCTGGATGTGCGCCGCAGGATGTGCGACCCACAGAATTTGCGCCCCACAGGATGTGCAAAAACTGTTTTTTTATCAATTTGATTTAAAAAAAAAATTGTAAAAATGTTTTAATATTATTTTGATTTATGTGTGCAGCAGGATGTGCGCCCCACAGGATGTGCAAGAACAGTTTTTTTATTTATTTAATTTAAATATTATTTTTTTTTAAATTTTTTTAATATTATTTTCATTTATGTGCGCAGCAGGATGTGCGCAGCAGGATGTGCGCCCCACAGAATTTGCGCCCCACAGGATGTGCAAGAACAGTTTTTTTATTTATGTAATTTAAATATTATTTTTTTTTAAATTTTTTTAATATTATTTTCATTTATGTGCGCAGCAGGATGTGCGCTGCAGGATGTGCGCCCCACAGAATTTGTGCCGCAAAGGATGTACAAGCACAGTTTTTTTATTAATTTGATTTAAATATTTTTGTTTGTAAAAATGCTTTAATATTATTTTAATTGATGTTCGCAGCTGGATGTGCGCCGCAGGATGTGCGCCCCACAGAATTTGTGCCACACAGGATGTGCATGCACAGTTTTTTTATTTATTTAATTTAAATATTATTTTTTTTTAAATTTTTTTAATATTATTTTTATTTATGTGCGCAGCAGGATGTGCGCCGCAGGATGTGCGCCCCACAGAATTTGCGCCCCACAGGATGTGCAAGCACAGTTTTTTTATTAATTTGATTTAAAAAAAAAAACTTGTAAATTTGTTTCAATATTATTTTTATTTATATGCGCAGCAGGATGTGTGCCGCAGGATGTGCGCCCCACAGAATTTGCTCCCCACAGGATGTGCAAGGACAGTTTTTTTATTAATTTGATTTAAATATTTTTTTGTAAAAATGTTTTAATATTATTTTTATTTATGTGCGCAGCAGGATGTGCGCCGCATGATGTGCGCCCCACATAATTTGCGCCCCACAGGATGTGCAAGCACAGTTTTTTTATTAATTTCATTTAAAAAAAAAAATTGTAAATTGTTTTTAATATTATTTTTATTTATGTGCGCAGCAGGATGTGCGCCGCAGGATGTGCGCCCCACATAATTTGCGCCCCACAGGATGTGCAAGCACAGTTTTTTTATTAATTTGATTTAAATATTTTTTTTTGTAAAAATGTTTTAATATTATTTTTATTTATGTGCGCAGCAGGATGTGCGCCGCAGGATGTGCGCCCCACAGAATTTGCGCCCCACAGGATGTGCAAGCACAGTTTTTTTATTTATTTGATTTAAAAAAAAATAATTGTAAATTGTTTTTAATATTATTTTTATTTATATGCGCAGCAGGATGTGCGCCGCAGGATGTGCGCCCCACATAATTTGCGCCCCGCAGGATGTGCAAGCACAGTTTTTTTATTAATTTGATTTAAATATTTTTTTTTGTAAAAATGTTTTAATACTATTTTTATTTATGTGCGCAGCAGGATGTGTGCCACAGGATGTGTGCCCCACAGGATGTGCAAGCACAGTTTTTTTATTAGTTATATTTAAATATTTTTTTTTGTAAAAATGTTTTAATATTATTTTTATTTATATGCGCAGCAGGATGTGCGCCGCAGGATTTGCGCCCCACAGAATTTGCGCCCCACAGAATGTGCAAGCACAGTTTTTTTATGTATTTGATTTAAAAAAAAATAATTGTAAAATGTTTTTAATATTATTTTTATTTATGTGGGCAGCAGGATGTGCGCCACAGGATGTTCGCCCCACATAATTTGCGCCCCACAGGATGTGCAAGCACATTTTTTTTATTAATTTGATTTAAAAAAAAAAAATTGTAAATTTTTTTTAATTTCATTTTTATTCATGTGCGCAGCAGGATGTGCGCCCCACAGAATTTGCGCCCCACAGGATGAGCAAGCACAGTTTTTTTATTAATTGTTTTAAATATTTTTTTTGTAAAGATGTTTTAATATTATTTTTATTTATGTGCGCAGCAGGATGTGCGCCGCATGATGTGCGCCCCACATAATTTGCGCCCCACAGGATGTGCAAGCAAGGTTTTTTATTAGTTATATTTAAATATTTTTTTCTGTAAAAATGTTTTAATATTATTTGTATTTATGTGCGCAGCAGGATGTGCGCCGCAGGATGTTCGAACCACAGAATTTGCGCCCCACAGGATGTGCAAGGACAGTTTTTTTATTAATTTGATTTAAAAAAAAAAAATTGTAAATTTTTTTTAATTTCATTTTTATTCATGTGCGCAGCAGGATGTGCGCCCCACAGAATTTGCGCCCCACAGGATGAGCAAGCACAGTTTTTTTATTAATTGTTTTAAATATTTTTTTTGTAAAGATGTTTTAATATTATTTTTATTTATGTGCGCAGCAGGATGTGCGCCGCATGATGTGCGCCCCACATAATTTGCGCCCCACAGGATGTGCAAGCACAGTTTTTGTATTAATTTGATTTAAATATATTTTTTTGTAAAAATGTTTTAATATTATTTTTATTTATGTGCGCAGCAGGATGTGCGCCCCACATAATTTGCGCCCCACAGGATGTGCAAGCACAGTTTTTTTATTAATTTGATTTAAATATTTTTTTTGTAAAAATGTTTTAATATTATTTTTATTTATGTGCGCAGCAGGATGTGCGCCGCAGGATGTGCGCCCCACAGAATTTGCGCCACACAGGATGTGCAAGGACAGTTTTTTTATTAATTTGATTTAAATATTTTTTTTGTAAAAATGTTTTAATATTATTTTTATTTATGTGCGCAGCAGGATGTGCGCCGCAGGATGTGCGCCCCACAGAATTTGCGCCACACAGGATGTGCAAGGACAGTTTTTTTATTAATTTGATTTAAAAAAAAAAAATTGTAATTTGTTTTTAATATTATTTTTATTTATGTGCGCAGCAGGATGTGCGCCGCAGGATGTGCGCCCCACAGAATTTGCGCCCCACAGGATGTGCAAGCACAGTTTTTTATTAATTTGATTTAAATATTTTTTTTGTAAAAATGTTTTAATATTATTTTTATTTATGTGCGCAGCAGGATTTGCGCCGCATGATGTGCGCCCCACAGGATGATCAAGCACAGTTTTTTTATTAATTTGATTTAAAAAAAAAAAATGTAAATTGTTTTTAATATTATTTTTATTTATGTGCGCAGCAGGATGTGCACCGCAGGATGTGCGCCCCACATAATTTGCGCCCCACAGGATGTGCAAGCACATTTTTTTTATTAATTTGATTTAAAAAAAAAAAATTGTAAATTTTTTTTAATTTCATTTTTATTCATGTGCGCAGCAGGATGTGTGCCGCAGGATGTGCGCCCCACAGAATTTGCGCCCCACAGGATGTGCAAGGACAGTTTTTTTATTAATTTGATTTAAAAAAAAAAAATTGTAATTTGTTTTTAATATTATTTTTATTTATGTGCGCAGCAGGATGTGCGCTTCAGGATGTGCGCCCCACAGAATTTGCGCCCTACAGGATGTGCAAGCACAGTTTTTTTATTAATTTGATTTAAATATTTTTTTTTGTAAAAATGTTTTAATATTATTATTGTTAATGTGCGCAGCTGGATGTGCGCCGCATGATGTGCGCCCCACATAATTTGCGCCCCACAGGATGAGCAAGCACAGTTTTTTTATTAATTGTTTTAAAAAAAATTTTTGTAAAGATTTTTTAATATTATTTTTATCTATGTGCGCAGCAGGAGGTGAGCCGCAGGATGTGCGCCCCACATAATTTGCGCCCCACAGGATGTGCAAGCACAGTTTTTTTTTTAATTTGATTTAAAAAAAAAATAATTGTAAATTGTTTTTAATATTATTTTTATTCATGTGCGCAGCAGGATGTGCGCCGCAGGATGTGCGCCCCACATAATTTGCGCCCCACAGGATGTGCAAGCACAGTTTTTTTATTAATTTGATTTAAATATTTTTTTTTGTAAAAATGTTTTAATATTATTTTTATTTATGTGCGCAGCAGGATGTGCGCCGCAGGATGTTCGACCCACAGAATTTGCGCCCCACAGGATGTGCAAGGACAGTTTTTTTATTAATTTGATCTAAAAAAAAAAAATTGTAATTTGTTTTTAATATTATTTTTATTTATGTGCGCAGAAGGATGTGCGCCGCAGGATGTGCGCCCCACAGAATTTGCGCCCCACAGGATGTGCAAGGACAGTTTTTTTATTAATTTGATTTAAAAAAAAAAAATTGTAATTTGTTTTTAATATTATTTTTATTTATGTGCGCAGCAGGATGTGCGCCGCAGGATGTGCGTCCCACAGAATTTGCGCGCCACAGGATGTGCAAGCACAGTTTTTTTATTAATTTGATTTAAATATTTTTTTTTGTAAAAATATTTTAATATTATTTTTATTTTATGTGCGCAGCAGGATGTGCGCTTCAGGATGTGCGCCCCACAGAATTTGCGCCCTACAGGATGTGCAAGCACAGTTTTTTTATTAATTTGATTTAAATATTTTTTTTTGTAAAAATGTTTTAATATTATTATTATTAATGTGCGCAGCTGGATGGGCGCCGCATGATGTGCGCCCCACATAATTTGCGCCCCACAGGATGAGCAAGCACAGTTTTTTTATTTATTGTTTTAAATATTTTTTTTGTAAAAATGTTTTAATATTATTTTTATTCATGTGCACAGCAGGATGTGCGCCGCATGATGTTCGCCCCACAGGATGAGCAAGCACAGTTTTTTTATTAATTTGATTTAAAAAAAAAAAATGTAAATTGTTTTTAATATTATTATTATTAATGTGCGCAGCTGGATGTGCCTCGCAGGATGTGCGCCCCACAGAATTTGCGCCCCACAGGATGTGCAAGCACAGTTTTTTTATTAATTTGATTTAAATATTTTTTTTTGTAAAAATGTTTTAACATTATTTTTATTTATATGCGCAGCAGGATGTGCGTCGCAGGATTTGCGCCCCACAGAATTTGCGCCCCACAGAATGTGCAAGCACAGTTTTTTTATTAATTTGATTTAAATATATTTTTTTGTAAAAATGTTTTAATATTATTTTTATTTATGTGCGCAGCAGGATGTGCGACGCAGGATGTGCGCCCCACAGAATT
Organism: Pleuronectes platessa; assembly: GCF_947347685.1. NCBI lineage: Eukaryota > Metazoa > Chordata > Actinopteri > Pleuronectiformes > Pleuronectidae > Pleuronectes > Pleuronectes platessa. The sequence goes on along the minus strand of NW_026519129.1, from coordinate 346,624 downwards.
TGCGCCCCACAGGATGTGCAAGCACAGTTTTTTTATTAATTTGATTTTAAAAAAAAATTGTAATTTGTTTTTAATATTATTTTTATCTATGTGCGCAGCTGGATGTGCGCCCCACAGAATTTGCGCCCCACAGGATGTGCAAGCACAGTTTTTTTATTAATTTGATTTAAAAAAAAAATTGTAATTTGTTTTTAATATTATTTTTATTTATGTGCGCAGCAGGATGTGTGCTGCAGGATGTGCGCCCCACAGAATTTGCGCCCCACAGGATGTGCAAGGACAGTTTTTTTATTAATTTGATTTAAATATTTTTTTTTGTAAAAATGTTTTAATATTATTTTTATTTATGTGCGCAGCAGGATGTGTGCCGCAGGATGTGCGCCCCACAGAATTTGCGCCCCACATAATTTGCGCCCCACAGGATGTGCAAGCACATTTTTTTTATTAATTTGATTTAAAAAACAAAAGTTGTAAATTTTTTTTAATTTTATTTTTATTCATTTGCGCAGCAGGATGTGCGCCGCAGGATGTGCGCCCCACAGGATGTGCAAGGACAGTTTTTTTATTAATTTGATTTAAAAAAAAAAAATTTTAATTTGTTTTTAATATTATTTTTATTTATGTGCGCAGCAGGATGTGCGCCGCAGGATGTGCGCCCCACAGAATTTGCGCCCCACAGGATGTGCAAGCACAGTTTTTTTATTAATTTGATTTAAAAAAAAAAAATTGTAAATTGTTTTTAATATTATTTTTATTTATGTGCGCAGCAGGATGTGCGCCGCAGGATGTGCGCCCCACAGAATTTGCGCCCCACAGGATGTGCAAGGACAGTTTTTTTATCAATTTGATTTAAAAAAAAAATTGTAATTTGTTTTTAATATTATTTTGATTTATGTGCGCAGCAGGATGTGCGCCGCAGGATTTGCGGCCCACAGAATTTGCGCCCCACAGAATGTGCAAGCACAGTTTTTTTATTAATTTGATTTAAATATTTTTTTTTGTAAAAATGTTTTAATATTATTTTTATTCATGTGCGCAGCAGGATGTGCGCCCCACAGAATTTGCGCAACACAGGATGAGCAAGCACAGTTTTTTTATTAATTGTTTTAAATATTTTTTTTGTAAAGATGTTTTAATATTATTTTTATTTATGTGCGCAGCAGGATGTGCGCCGCAGGATGTGCGCCCCACATAATTTGCGCCCCACAGGATGTGCAAGCAAGGTTTTTTATTAGTTATATTTAAATATTTTTTTTTGTAAAAATGTTTTAATATTATTTTTATTTATGTGCGCAGCAGGATGTGCGCCGCAGGATGTGCGCCCCACAGAATTTGCGCCAAACTGGATGTGCAAGGACAGTTTTTTTATTAATTTGATTTAAATATTTTTTTTGTAAAAATGTTTTAATATTTTTTTTATTTATGTGCGCAGCAGGATGTGCGCCGCAGGATGTGCGCCCCACAGAATTTGCGCCCCACAGGATGTGCAAGCACAGTTTTTTTATTAATTTGATTTAAAAAAAAATAATCGTAAATTGTTTTTAATATTATTTTTATTTATGTGCGCAGCAGGATGTGCGCCGCAGGATGTGCCCCCCACAGAATTTGCGCCCCACAGGATGTGCAAGGACAGTTTTTTTATTAATTTGATTTAAAAAAAAAAAATTGTAATTTGTTTTTAATATTATTTTTATTTATGTGCGCAGCAGGATGTGCGCCGAAGGATGTGCGCCCCACAGAATTTGCGCCCCACAGGATGTGCAAGCACAGTTTTTTTATTAATTTGATTTAAATATTTTTTTTGTAAAGATGTTTTAATATTATTTTTATCTATGTGCGCAGCAGGATGTGCGCCGCAGTCTGTGCGCCCCACATAATTTGCGCCCCACAGGATGTAAAACCACAGTTTTTTATTAATTTGATTTAAATATTTTTTTTTGTAAAAATGTTTTAATATTATTTTTATTCATGTGCGCAGCAGGATTTGCGCCGCAGGATGTGCGCCCCACAGAATTTGCGCCCCACAGGATGTGCAAGGACAGTTTTTTTATTAATTTGATTTAAAAAAAAATTGTAATTTGTTTTTAATATTATTTTTATTTATGTGCGAAGCAGGATGTGCGCCGCAGGATTTGCGGCCCACAGAATTTGCGCCCCACAGGATGTGCAAGCACAGTTTTTTTATTAATTTGATTTAAAAAAAAAATTGTTATTTGTTTTTAATATTATTTTTATTTATGTGCGCAGCAGGATGTGCGCCGCAGGATGTGCCCCCCACAGAATTTGCGCCCCACAGGATGTGCAAGGACAGTTTTTTTATTAATTTGATTTAAAAAAAAAAAATTGTAATTTGTTTTTAATATTATTTTTATTTATGTGCGCAGCAGGATGTGCGCCGCAGGATGTGCGCCCCACAGAATTTGCGCCCCACAGGATGTGCAAGCACAGTTTTTTTATTAATTTGATTTAAATATTTTTTTTGTAAAGATGTTTTAATATTATTTTTATCTATGTGCGCAGCAGGATGTGCGCCGCAGTCTGTGCGCCCCACATAATTTGCGCCCCACAGGATGTGCAACCAAAGTTTTTTATTAATTTGATTTAAATATTTTTTTTTGTAAAAATGTTTTAATATTATTTTTATTCATGTGCGCAGCAGGATTTGCGCCGCAGGATGTGCGCCCCACAGAATTTGCGCCCCACAGGATGTGCAAGGACAGTTTTTTTATTAATTTGATTTAAAAAAAAAATTGTAATTTGTTTTTAATATTATTTTTATTTATGTGCGCAGCAGGATGTGCGCCGCAGGATTTGCGGCCCACAGAATTTGCGCCCCACAGGATGTGCAAGCACAGTTTTTTTATTAATTTGATTTAAAAAAAAATTGTTATTTGTTTTTAATATTATTTTTATTTATGTGCGCAGCAGGATGTGCGCCGCAGGATGTGCCCCCCACAGAATTTGCGCCCCACAGGATGTGCAAGGACAGTTTTTTTATTAATTTGATTTAAATATTTTTTTTTGTAAAAATATTTTAATATTATTTTTATTTTATGTGCCTAGCAGGATTTGCGCTTCAGGATGTGCGCCCCACAGAATTTGCGCCCTACAGGATGTGCAAGCACAGTTTTTTTATTAATTTGATTTAAATATTTTTTTTTGTAAAAATGTTTTAATATTATTATTATTAATGTGCGCAGCTGGATGTGCGCCGCATGATGTGCGCCCCACAGAATTTGCGCCCCACAGGATGTGCAAGGACAGTTTTTTTATTAATTTGATTTTAAAAAAAAATTGTAATTTGTTTTTAATATTATTTTTATTTATGTGCGCAGCAGGATGTGCGCCGCAGGATGTGCGCCCCACATAATTTGCGCCCCACAGGATGTGCAAGCACAGTTTTTTTATTAATTTGATTTAAATATTTTTTTTTGTAAAAATGTTTTAATATTATTTTTATTTATGTGCGCAGCAGGATGTGCGCCGCAGGATGTGCGCCCCACAGAATTTGCGCCCCACAGGATGTTCAAGGACAGTTTTTTTATTAATTTGATTTTTTAAAAAAAATTGTAATTTGTTTTTAATATTATTTTTATTTATGTGCGCAGCAGGATGTGCGCCGCAGTCTGTGCGCCCCACATAATTTGCGCCCCACAGGATGTGCAACCACAGTTTTTTATTAATTTGATTTAAATATTTTTTTCTGTAAAAATGTTTTAATATTATTTTTATTTATGTGCGCAGCAGGATGTGCGCCGCAGGATGTGCGCCCCACATAATTTGCGCCCCACAGGATGTCTAAGCACATTTTTTTTATTAATTTGATTTAAAAAAAAAAAATTGTAAATTTTTTTTAATTTCATTTTTATTCATGTGCGCAGCAGGATGTGCGCCGCAGGATTTGCGGCCCACAGAATTTGCGCCCCACAGGATGTGCAAGGACAGTTTTTTTATTAATTTGATTTAAATATTTTTTTTTGTAAAAATATTTTAATATTATTTTTATTTTATGTGCCTAGCAGGATTTGCGCTTCAGGATGTGCGCCCCACAGAATTTGCGCCCTACAGGATGTGCAAGCACAGTTTTTTTATTAATTTGATTTAAATATTTTTTTTTGTAAAAATGTTTTAATATTATTATTATTAATGTGCGCAGCTGGATGTGCGCCGCATGATGTGCGCCCCACAGAATTTGCGCCCCACAGGATGTGCAAGGACAGTTTTTTTATTAATTTGATTTTAAAAAAAAATTGTAATTTGTTTTTAATATTATTTTTATTTATGTGCGCAGCAGGATGTGCGCCGCAGGATTTGCGGCCCACAGAATTTGCGCCCCACAGGATGTGCAAGCACAGTTTTTTTATTAATTTGATTTAAAAAAAAAATTGTTATTTGTTTTTAATATTATTTTTATTTATGTGCGCAGCAGGATGTGCGCCGCAGGATGTGCGCCCCACATAATTTGCGCCCCACAGGATGTGCAAGCACAGTTTTTTTATTAATTTGATTTAAATATTTTTTTTTGTAAAAATGTTTTAATATTATTTTTATTTATGTGCGCAGCAGGATGTGCGCCGCAGGATGTGCGCCCCACAGAATTTGCGCCCCACAGGATGTTCAAGGACAGTTTTTTTATTAATTTGATTTTTAAAAAAAAATTGTAATTTGTTTTTAATATTATTTTTATTTATGTGCGCAGCAGGATGTGCGCCGCAGTCTGTGCGCCCCACATAATTTGCGCCCCACAGGATGTGCAACCACAGTTTTTTATTAATTTGATTTAAATATTTTTTTCTGTAAAAATGTTTTAATATTATTTTTATTTATGTGCGCAGCAGGATGTGCGCCGCAGGATGTGCGCCCCACATAATTTGCGCCCCACAGGATGTCTAAGCACATTTTTTTTATTAATTTGATTTAAAAAAAAAAAATTGTAAATTTTTTTTAATTTCATTTTTATTCATGTGCGCAGCAGGATGTGCGCCGCAGGATTTGCGGCCCACAGAATTTGCGCCCCACAGGATGTGCAAGGACAGTTTTTTTATTAATTTGATTTAAAAAAAAAATTGTAATTTGTTTTTAATATTATTTTTATTTATGTGGGAAGCAGGATGTGCGCAGCAGGATGTGCGCCCCACAGAATTTGCGCCCCACAGGATGTGCAAGCACAGTTTTTTTATTAATTTGATTTAAATATTTTTTTTTGTAAAAATGTTTTAATATTATTATTATTAATGTGCGCAGCTGGATGTGCGCCGCATGATGTGCGCCCCACATAATTTGCGCCCCACAGGATGAGCAAGCACAGTTTTTTTATTAATTGTTTTAAATATTTTTTTTGTAAAGATGTTTTAATATTATTTTTATCTATGTGCGCAGCAGGATGTGCGCCGCAGTCTGTGCGCCCCACATAATTTGCGCCCCACAGGATGTAAAACCACAGTTTTTTATTAATTTGATTTAAATATTTTTTTTTGTAAAAATGTTTTAATATTATTTTTATTCATGTGCGCAGCAGGATTTGCGCCGCAGGATGTGCGCCCCACAGAATTTGCGCCCAAAAGGATGTGCAAGGACAGTTTTTTTATTAATTTGATTTAAAAAAAAATTGTAATTTGTTTTTAATATTATTTTTATTTATGTGCGAAGCAGGATGTGCGCCGCAGGATTTGCGGCCCACAGAATTTGCGCCCCACAGGATGTGCAAGCACAGTTTTTTTATTAATTTGATTTAAAAAAAAAATTGTTATTTGTTTTTAATATTATTTTTATTTATGTGCGCAGCAGGATGTGCGCCGCAGGATGTGCCCCCCACAGAATTTGCGCCCCACAGGATGTGCAAGGACAGTTTTTTTATTAATTTGATTTAAAAAAAAAAAATTGTAATTTGTTTTTAATATTATTTTTATTTATGTGCGCAGCAGGATGTGCGCCGCAGGATGTGCGCCCCACAGAATTTGCGCCCCACAGGATGTGCAAGCACAGTTTTTTTATTAATTTGATTTAAATATTTTTTTTGTAAAGATGTTTTAATATTATTTTTATCTATGTGCGCAGCAGGATGTGCGCCGCAGTCTGTGCGCCCCACATAATTTGCGCCCCACAGGATGTGCAACCAAAGTTTTTTATTAATTTGATTTAAATATTTTTTTTTGTAAAAATGTTTTAATATTATTTTTATTCATGTGCGCAGCAGGATTTGCGCCGCAGGATGTGCGCCCCACAGAATTTGCGCCCCACAGGATGTGCAAGGACAGTTTTTTTATTAATTTGATTTAAAAAAAAAATTGTAATTTGTTTTTAATATTATTTTTATTTATGTGCGCAGCAGGATGTGCGCCGCAGGATTTGCGGCCCACAGAATTTGCGCCCCACAGGATGTGCAAGCACAGTTTTTTTATTAATTTGATTTAAAAAAAAATTGTTATTTGTTTTTAATATTATTTTTATTTATGTGCGCAGCAGGATGTGCGCCGCAGGATGTGCCCCCCACAGAATTTGCGCCCCACAGGATGTGCAAGGACAGTTTTTTTATTAATTTGATTTAAATATTTTTTTTTGTAAAAATATTTTAATATTATTTTTATTTTATGTGCCTAGCAGGATTTGCGCTTCAGGATGTGCGCCCCACAGAATTTGCGCCCTACAGGATGTGCAAGCACAGTTTTTTTATTAATTTGATTTAAATATTTTTTTTTGTAAAAATGTTTTAATATTATTATTATTAATGTGCGCAGCTGGATGTGCGCCGCATGATGTGCGCCCCACAGAATTTGCGCCCCACAGGATGTGCAAGGACAGTTTTTTTATTAATTTGATTTTAAAAAAAAATTGTAATTTGTTTTTAATATTATTTTTATTTATGTGCGCAGCAGGATGTGCGCCGCAGGATTTGCGGCCCACAGAATTTGCGCCCCACAGGATGTGCAAGCACAGTTTTTTTATTAATTTGATTTAAAAAAAAAATTGTTATTTGTTTTTAATATTATTTTTAATTATGTGCGCAGCAGGATGTGCGCCGCAGGATGTGCGCCCCACATAATTTGCGCCCCACAGGATGTGCAAGCACAGTTTTTTTATTAATTTGATTTAAATATTTTTTTTTGTAAAAATGTTTTAATATTATTTTTATTTATGTGCGCAGCAGGATGTGCGCCGCAGGATGTGCGCCCCACAGAATTTGCGCCCCACAGGATGTTCAAGGACAGTTTTTTTATTAATTTGATTTTTAAAAAAAAATTGTAATTTGTTTTTAATATTATTTTTATTTATGTGCGCAGCAGGATGTGCGCCGCAGTCTGTGCGCCCCACATAATTTGCGCCCCACAGGATGTGCAACCACAGTTTTTTATTAATTTGATTTAAATATTTTTTTCTGTAAAAATGTTTTAATATTATTTTTATTTATGTGCGCAGCAGGATGTGCGCCGCAGGATGTGCGCCCCACATAATTTGCGCCCCACAGGATGTCTAAGCACATTTTTTTTATTAATTTGATTTAAAAAAAAAAAATTGTAAATTTTTTTTAATTTCATTTTTATTCATGTGCGCAGCAGGATGTGCGCCGCAGGATTTGCGGCCCACAGAATTTGCGCCCCACAGGATGTGCAAGGACAGTTTTTTTATTAATTTGATTTAAAAAAAAAATTGTAATTTGTTTTTAATATTATTTTTATTTATGTGGGAAGCAGGATGTGCGCCGCAGGATGTGCGCCCCACAGAATTTGCGCCCCACAGGATGTGCAAGCACAGTTTTTTTATTAATTTGATTTAAATATTTTTTTTTGTAAAAATATTTTAATATTATTTTTATTTCATGTGCGCAGCAGGATGTGCGCCGCAGGATGTGCGCCCCACAGAATTTGTGCCCCACAGGATGTGCAAGGACAGTTTTCTTATTAATTTTATTTAAAAAAAAAAAATTGTAAATTTGTTTCAATATTATTTTTATTTATGTGCGCATCAGGATGTGTGCCGCAGGATGTGCGCCCCACAGAATTTGCGCCCCACAGGATGTGCAAGCACAGTTTTTTTATTAATTTGATTTTAATATATTTTTTTGTAAAAATGTTTTTAATATTATTTTCATTTATGTGCGCAGCAGGATGTGCGCCGCATGATGTGCGCCCCACATAATTTTCGCCCCACAGGATGTGCAAGCACAGTTTTTTTATTAATTTGATTTAAATATTTTTTTATGTAAAAATGTTTTAATATTATTTTTATTTATGTGCGCAGCAGGATGTGTGCCGCAGGATGTTTGCCGCAGGATGTGCGCCCCACAGAATTTGCGCCCCACAGGATGTGCAAGCACAGTTTTTTTATTAATTTGATTTAAATATTTTTTTTTGTAAAAATATTTTAATATTATTTTTATTTTATGTGCGCAGCAGGATGTGCGCTTCAGGATGTGCGCCCCACAGAATTTGCGCCACACAGGATGTGCAAGGACAGTTTTTTTATTAATTTGATTTAAAAAAAAAAAATTGTAATTTGTTTTTAATATTATTTTTATTTATGTGCGCAGCAGGATGTGCGCCGCAGGATGTGCGCCCCACAGAATTTGCGCCCCACAGGATGTGCAAGCACAGTTTTTTTATTAATTTGATTTAAATATTTTTTTTTGTAAAAATATTTTAATATTATTTTTATTTTATGTGCGCAGCAGGATGTGCGCTTCAGGATGTGCGCCCCACAGAATTTGCGCCCTACAGGATGTGCAAGGACAGTTTTTTTATTAATTTGATTTAAAAAAAAAATTGTAATTTGTTTTTAATATTATTTTTATTTATGTGCGCAGCAGGATGTGCGCCGCAGGATGTGCGCCCCACAGAATTTGCGCCCCACAGGATGTGCAAGCACAGTTTTTTTATTAATTTGATTTAAATATTTTTTTTTGTAAAAATGTTTTAATATTATTATTATTAATGTGCGCAGCTGGATATGCGCCGCATGATGTGCGCCCCACATAATTTGCGCCCCACAGGATGAGCAAGCACAGTTTTTTTATTAATTGTTTTAAATATTTTTTTTGTAAAGATGTTTTAATATTATTTTTATCTATGTGCGCAGCAAGATGTGCGCCGCATGATGTGCGCCCCACAGAATTTGCGCCCCACAGGATGTGCAAGCACAGTTTTTTTATTAATTTGATTTAAAAAAAAAAAAGTAAATTGTTTTTAATATTATTTTTATTTATGTGCGCAGCAGGATGTGCGCCGCAGGATGTGCGCCCCACATAATTTGCGCCCCACAGGATGTGCAAGCAAGGTTTTTTATTAGTTATATTTAAATATTTTTTTTTGTAAAAATGTTTTAATATTATTTTTATTTATGTGCGCAGCAGGATGTGCGCCCCACAGAATTTGCGCCCCACAGGATGTGCAAGGACAGTTTTTTTATTAATTTGATTTAAAAAAAAAAATTGTAATTTGTTTTTAATATTATTTTTATTTATGTGCGCAGCAGGATGTGCCTCGCAGGATGTGCGCCCCACAGAATTTGCGCCCCACAGGATGTGCAAGCACAGTTTTTTTATTAATTTGATTTAAATATTTTTTTTTGTAAAAATGTTTTAATATTATTTTTATTTATGTGCGCAGCAGGATGTGCGCCGCAGGATGTGCGCCCCACAGAATTTGCGCCCCACAGAATTTGCACCCCACAGGATGTGCAAGCACAGTTTTTTTATTAATTTGATTTAAAAAAAAATAATTGTAAATTGTTTTTAATATTATTTTTATTTATGTGCGCAGCAGGATGTGCGCCCCACAGAATTTGCGCCCCACAGGATGTGCAAGCACAGTTTTTTTATTAATTTGATTTAAAAAAAAATAATTGTAAATTGTTTTTAATATTATTTTTATTTATGTGCGCATCAGGATGTGCGCCGCAGGATGTGCGCCCCACAGAATTTGCGCCCCACAGAATTTGCACCCCACAGGATGTGCAAGCACAGTTTTTTTATTAATTTGATGTAAAAAAAAATAATTGTAAATTGTTTTCAATATTATTTTTATTTATGTGCGCAGCAGGATGTGCGCCCCACAGAATTTGCGCCCCACAGGATGTACAAGCACAGTTTTTTTATTAATTTGATTTAAAAAAAAATAATTGTAAATTGTTTTTAATATTATTTTTATTTATGTGCGCAGCAGGATGTGCGCCGCAGGATGTGCGCCCCACATAATTTGCGCCCCACAGGATGTGCAAGCACAGTTTTTTTATTAATTTGATTTAAAGATTTTTTTTTGTAAAAATGTTTTAATATTATTTTTATTTATGTGCGCAGCAGGATGTGTGCCGCAGGATGTGCGCCCCACAGAATTTGCGCCCCACAGGATGTGCAAGCACAGTTTTTTTATTAATTTGATTTAAAAAAAAAAAATGGTAATTTGTTGTTAATATTATTTTTATTTATGTGCGCAGCAGGATGTGCGCCGCAGGATGTGCGCCCCACAGAATTTGCGCCCCACAGAATTTGCGCCCCACAGGATGTGCAAGCACAGTTTTTTTATTAATTTGATTTAAATATTTTTTTTTGTAAAAATGTTTTAATATTATTTTTATTTATTTGCGCAGCAGGATGTGCGCCGCATGATGTGCGCCGCATGATGTGCGCCCCACAGAATTTGCGCCCCACAGGATGTGCAAGGACAGTTTTTTTATTAATTTGATTTAAAAAAAAATTGTAATTTGTTTTTAATATTGTTTTTATTTATGTGCGCAGCAGGATGTGCGCCGCAGGATTTGCGCCCCACATAATTTGCGCCCCACAGAATGTGCAAGCACAGTTTTTTTATTAATTTGATTTAAATATTTTTTTTTGTAAAAATGTTTTAATATTATTTTTATTCATGTGCACAGCAGGATGTGCGCCGCATGATGTTTGCCCCACATAATTTGCGCCCCACAGGATGAGCAAGCACAGTTTTTTTATTAATTTGATTTAAAAAAAAAAAATGTAAATTGTTTTTAATATTATTTTTATTTATGTGCGCAGCAGGATGTGCGCCGCAGGTTGTGCGCCCCACATAATTTGCGCCCCACAGGATGTGCAAGCAAGGTTTTTTATTAGTTATATTTAAATATTTTTTTTTGTAAAAATGTTTTAATATTATTTTTATTTATGTGCGCAGCAGGATGTGCGCCGCAGGATGTGCGCCCCACATAATTTGCGCCCCACAGGATGTGCAAGCAAGGTTTTTTATTAGTTATATTTAAATATTTTTTTTTGTAAAAATGTTTTAATATTATTTTTATTTATGTGCGCAGCAGGATGTGCGCCGCAGGATGTGCGCCCCACAGAATTTGCGCCCCACAGGATGTGCAAGCACAGTTTTTTTATTTATTTGATTTAAATATATTTTTTTGTAAAAATGTTTTAATATTATTTTTATTCATGTGCACAGCAGGATGTGCGCCGCAGGATGTGCGCCCCACAGGATGTGCAAGCACAGTTTTTTTATTAATTTGATTTAAATATTTTTTTTTGTAAAAATGTTTTAATATTATTTTTATTTATGTGCGCAGCAGGATGTGCGCCGCAGGATGTGCGCCCCACAGAATTTGCGCCCCACAGGATGTGCAAGGACAGTTTTTTTATTAATTTGATTTTAAAAAAAAATTGTAATTTGTTTTTAATATTATTTTTATTTATGTGCGCAGCAGGATGTGCGCCGCAGGATGTGCGCCCCACAGAATTTGTGCCCCACAGGATGTGCAAGCACAGTTTTTTTATTAATTTGATTTAAATATTTTTTTTTGTAAAAATGTTTTAATATTATTTTTATTTATGTGCGCAGCAGGATGTGTGCCGCAGGATGTGCGCCCCACAGAATTTGTGCCCCACAGGATGTGCAAGCACAGTTTTTTTATTAATTTGATTTAAATATTTTTTTTTGTAAAAATGTTTTAATATTATTTTTATTTATGTGCGCAGCAGGATGTGCGCCGCAGGATGTGCGCCCAACAGAATTTGCGCCCCACAGGATGTGCAAGGACAGTTTTTTTATTAATTTGATTTAAAAAAAAAAATTGTAATTTGTTTTTAATATTATTTTTATTTATGTGCGCAGCAGGATGTGCCTCGCAGGATGTGCGCCCCACAGAATTTGCGCCCCACAGGATGTGCAAGCACAGTTTTTTTATTAATTTGATTTAAATATTTTTTTTTGTAAAAATGTTTTAATATTATTTTTATTTATGTGCGCAGCAGGATGTGCGCCGCAGGATGTGCGCCCCACAGAATTTGCGCCCCACAGAATTTGCACCCCACAGGATGTGCAAGCACAGTTTTTTTATTAATTTGATTTAAAAAAAAATAATTGTAAATTGTTTTTAATATTATTTTTATTTATGTGCGCAGCAGGATGTGCGCCCCACAGAATTTGCGCCCCACAGGATGTGCAAGCACAGTTTTTTTATTAATTTGATTTAAAAAAAAATAATTGTAAATTGTTTTTAATATTATTTTTATTTATGTGCGCATCAGGATGTGCGCCGCAGGATGTGCGCCCCACAGAATTTGCGCCCCACAGAATTTGCACCCCACAGGATGTGCAAGCACAGTTTTTTTATTAATTTGATTTAAAAAAAAATAATTGTAAATTGTTTTCAATATTATTTTTATTTATGTGCGCAGCAGGATGTGCGCCCCACAGAATTTGCGCCCCACAGGATGTACAAGCACAGTTTTTTTATTAATTTGATTTAAAAAAAAATAATTGTAAATTGTTTTTAATATTATTTTTATTTATGTGCGCAGCAGGATGTGCCTCGAAGGATGTGCGCCCCACAGAATTTGCGCCCCACAGGATGTGCAAGCACAGTTTTTTTATTAATTTGATTTAAATATTTTTTTTTGTAAAAATATTTTAATATTATTTGTATTAATGTGCGCAGCTGGATGTGCGCCGCAGGATGTGCGCCCCACAGAATTTGCGCCCCACAGGATGTGCAAGCACAGTTTTTTTATTAATTTGATTTAAATATTTTTTTTTGTAAAAATGTTTTAATATTATTTTTATTTATGTGCGCAGCAGGATGTGTGCCGCAGGATGTGCGCCCCACAGAATTTGCGCCCCACAGGATGTGCAAGCACAGTTTTTTTATTAATTTGATTTAAAAAAAAAAATGGTAATTTGTTGTTAATATTATTTTTATTTATGTGCGCAGCAGGATGTGCGCCGCAGGATGTGCGCCCCACAGAATTTGCGCCCCACAGGATGTGCAAGCACAGTTTTTTTATTAATTTGATTTAAATATTTTTTTTTGTAAAAATGTTTTAATATTATTTTTATTTATTTGCGCAGCAGGATGTGCGCCGCATGATGTGCGCCGCATGATGTGCGCCCCACAGAATTTATGCCCCACAGGATGTGCAAGGACAGTTTTTTTATTAATTTGATTTAAAAAAAAAATTGTAATTTGTTTTTAATATTGTTTTTATTTATGTGCGCAGCAGGATGTGCGCCGCAGGATTTGCGCCCCACATAATTTGCGCCCCACAGAATGTGCAAGCACAGTTTTTTTATTAATTTGATTTAAATATTTTTTTTTGTAAAAATGTTTTAATATTATTTTTATTCATGTGCACAGCAGGATGTGCGCCGCATGATGTTTGCCCCACATAATTTGCGCCCCACAGGATGAGCAAGCACAGTTTTTTTATTAATTTGATTTAAAAAAAAAAAATGTAAATTGTTTTTAATATTATTTTTATTTATGTGCGCAGCAGGATGTGCGCCGCAGGTTGTGCGCCCCACATAATTTGCGCCCCACAGGATGTGCAAGCAAGGTTTTTTATTAGTTATATTTAAATATTTTTTTTTGTAAAAATGTTTTAATATTATTTTTATTTATGTGCGCAGCAGGATGTGCGCCGCAGGATGTGCGCCCCACATAATTTGCGCCCCACAGGATGTGCAAGCAAGGTTTTTTATTAGTTATATTTAAATATTTTTTTTTGTAAAAATGTTTTAATATTATTTTTATTTATGTGCGCAGCAGGATGTGCGCCGCAGGATGTGCGCCCCACAGAATTTGCGCCCCACAGGATGTGCAAGCACAGTTTTTTTATTTATTTGATTTAAATATATTTTTTTGTAAAAATGTTTTAATATTATTTTTATTCATGTGCACAGCAGGATGTGCGCCGCAGGATGTGCGCCCCACAGGATGTGCAAGCACAGTTTTTTTATTAATTTGATTTAAATATTTTTTTTTGTAAAAATGTTTTAATATTATTTTTATTTATGTGCGCAGCAGGATGTGCGCCGCAGGATGTGCGCCCCACAGAATTTGCGCCCCACAGGATGTGCAAGGACAGTTTTTTTATTAATTTGATTTTAAAAAAAAATTGTAATTTGTTTTTAATATTATTTTTATTTATGTGCGCAGCAGGATGTGCGCCGCAGGATGTGCGCCCCACAGAATTTGCGCCCCACAGGATGTGCAAGGACAGTTTTTTTATTAATTTGATTTAAATATTTTTTTTTGTAAAAATATTTTAATATTATTTGTATTAATGTGCGCAGCTGGATGTGCGCCGCAGGATGTGCGCCCCACAGAATTTGCGCCCCACAGGATGTGCAAGCACAGTTTTTTTATTATTTTGATTTAAATATTTTTTTTTGTAAAAATGTTTTAATATTATTTTTATTTATGTGCGCAGCAGGATGTGTGCCGCAGGATGTGCACCCCACAGAATTTGTGCCCCACAGGATGTGCAAGCACAGTTTTTTTATTAATTTGATTTAAATATTTTTTTTTGTAAAAATGTTTTAATATTATTTTTATTTATGTGCGCAGCAGGATGTGCGCCGCAGGATGTGCGCCCAACAGAATTTGCGCCCCACAGGATGTGCAAGGACAGTTTTTTTATTAATTTGATTTAAAAAAAAAAATTGTAATTTGTTTTTAATATTATTTTTATTTATGTGCGCAGCAGGATGTGCCTCGCAGGATGTGCGCCCCACAGAATTTGCGCCCCACAGGATGTGCAAGCACAGTTTTTTTATTAATTTGATTTAAATATTTTTTTTTGTAAAAATGTTTTAATATTATTTTTATTTATGTGCGCAGCAGGATGTGCGCCGCAGGATGTGCGCCCCACAGAATTTGCGCCCCACAGAATTTGCACCCCACAGGATGTGCAAGCACAGTTTTTTTATTAATTTGATTTAAAAAAAAATAATTGTAAATTGTTTTTAATATTATTTTTATTTATGTGCGCAGCAGGATGTGCGCCCCACAGAATTTGCGCCCCACAGGATGTGCAAGCACAGTTTTTTTATTAATTTGATTTAAAAAAAAATAATTGTAAATTGTTTTTAATATTATTTTTATTTATGTGCGCATCAGGATGTGCGCCGCAGGATGTGCGCCCCACAGAATTTGCGCCCCACAGAATTTGCACCCCACAGGATGTGCAAGCACAGTTTTTTTATTAATTTGATTTAAAAAAAAATAATTGTAAATTGTTTTCAATATTATTTTTATTTATGTGCGCAGCAGGATGTGCGCCCCACAGAATTTGCGCCCCACAGGATGTACAAGCACAGTTTTTTTATTAATTTGATTTAAAAAAAAATAATTGTAAATTGTTTTTAATATTATTTTTATTTATGTGCGCAGCAGGATGTGCCTCGAAGGATGTGCGCCCCACAGAATTTGCGCCCCACAGGATGTGCAAGCACAGTTTTTTTATTAATTTGATTTAAATATTTTTTTTTGTAAAAATATTTTAATATTATTTGTATTAATGTGCGCAGCTGGATGTGCGCCGCAGGATGTGCGCCCCACAGAATTTGCGCCCCACAGGATGTGCAAGCACAGTTTTTTTATTAATTTGATTTAAATATTTTTTTTTGTAAAAATGTTTTAATATTATTTTTATTTATGTGCGCAGCAGGATGTGTGCCGCAGGATGTGCGCCCCACAGAATTTGCGCCCCACAGGATGTGCAAGCACAGTTTTTTTATTAATTTGATTTAAAAAAAAAAATGGTAATTTGTTGTTAATATTATTTTTATTTATGTGCGCAGCAGGATGTGCGCCGCAGGATGTGCGCCCCACAGAATTTGCGCCCCACAGGATGTGCAAGCACAGTTTTTTTATTAATTTGATTTAAATATTTTTTTTTGTAAAAATGTTTTAATATTATTTTTATTTATTTGCGCAGCAGGATGTGCGCCGCATGATGTGCGCCGCATGATGTGCGCCCCACAGAATTTGCGCCCCACAGGATGTGCAAGGACAGTTTTTTTATTAATTTGATTTAAAAAAAAAATTGTAATTTGTTTTTAATATTGTTTTTATTTATGTGCGCAGCAGGATGTGCGCCGCAGGATTTGCGCCCCACATAATTTGCGCCCCACAGAATGTGCAAGCACAGTTTTTTTATTAATTTGATTTAAATATTTTTTTTTGTAAAAATGTTTTAATATTATTTTTATTCATGTGCACAGCAGGATGTGCGCCGCATGATGTTTGCCCCACATAATTTGCGCCCCACAGGATGAGCAAGCACAGTTTTTTTATTAATTTGATTTAAAAAAAAAAAATGTAAATTGTTTTTAATATTATTTTTATTTATGTGCGCAGCAGGATGTGCGCCGCAGGTTGTGCGCCCCACATAATTTGCGCCCCACAGGATGTGCAAGCAAGGTTTTTTATTAGTTATATTTAAATATTTTTTTTTGTAAAAATGTTTTAATATTATTTTTATTTATGTGCGCAGCAGGATGTGCGCCGCAGGATGTGCGCCCCACATAATTTGCGCCCCACAGGATGTGCAAGCAAGGTTTTTTATTAGTTATATTTAAATATTTTTTTTTGTAAAAATGTTTTAATATTATTTTTATTTATGTGCGCAGCAGGATGTGCGCCGCAGGATGTGCGCCCCACAGAATTTGCGCCCCACAGGATGTGCAAGCACAGTTTTTTTATTTATTTGATTTAAATATATTTTTTTGTAAAAATGTTTTAATATTATTTTTATTCATGTGCACAGCAGGATGTGCGCCGCAGGATGTGCGCCCCACAGGATGTGCAAGCACAGTTTTTTTATTAATTTGATTTAAATATTTTTTTTTGTAAAAATGTTTTAATATTATTTTTATTTATGTGCGCAGCAGGATGTGCGCCGCAGGATGTGCGCCCCACAGAATTTGCGCCCCACAGGATGTGCAAGGACAGTTTTTTTTTATTAATTTGATTTTAAAAAAAAATTGTAATTTGTTTTTAATATTATTTTTATTTATGTGCGCAGCAGGATGTGCGCCGCAGGATGTGCGCCCCACAGAATTTGCGCCCCACAGGATGTGCAAGGACAGTTTTTTTATTAATTTGATTTAAAAAAAAAAATTGTCATTTGTTTTTAATATTATTTTTATTTATGTGCGCAGCAGGATGTGCCTCGAAGGATGTGCGCCCCACAGAATTTGCGCCCCACAGGATGTGCAAGCACAGTTTTTTTATTAATTTGATTTAAATATTTTTTTTTGTAAAAATATTTTAATATTATTTGTGTTAATGGGCGCAGCTGGATGTGCGCCGCAGGATGTGCGCCCCACAGAATTTGCGCCCCACAGGATGTGCAAGCACAGTTTTTTTATTAATTTGATTTAAATATTTTTTTTTGTAAAAATGTTTTAATATTATTTTTATTTATGTGCGCAGCAGGATGTGTGCCGCAGGATGTGCGCCCCACAGAATTTGCGCCCCACAGGATGTGCAAGCACAGTTTTTTTATTAATTTGATTTAAATATTTTTTTTTGTAAAAATGTTTTAATATTATTTTTATTTATTTGCGCAGCAGGATGTGCGCCGCAGGATGTGCGCCCCACAGAATTTGCGCCCCACAGGATGTGCAAGGACAGTTTTTTTATTAATTTGATTTAAATATTTTTTTTGTAAAAATGTTTTAATATCATTTTTATTTATGTGCGCAGCAGGATGTGCGCCGCAGAATGTGCGCCCCTCAGAATTTGCGCCCCACAGGATGTGCAAGCACAGTTTTTTTATTAATTTGATTTAAATATTTTTTTTTGTAAAAATGTTTTAATATTATTTTTATTCATGTGCGTAGCAGGATTTGCGCCGCAGGATGTGCGCCCCACAGAATTTGCGCCCCACAGGATGTGCAAGGACAGTTTTTTTATTAATTTGATTTAAAAAAAAAATTGTAATTTGTTTTTTAAATTATTTTTATTTATGTGCGCAGCAGGATGTGCCTCGCAGGATGTGCGCCCCACAGAATTTGCGCCCCACAGAATTTGCGCCTCACAGGATGTGCAAGCACAGTTTTTTTATCAATTTGATTTTAAAAAAAAATTGTAATTTGTTTTTAATATTATTTTTATTTATGTGCGCAGCAGGATGTGCGCCGCAGTCTGTGCGCCCCACATAATTTGCGCCCCACAGGATGTGCAACCACAGTTTTTTATTAATTTGATTTAAATGTTTTTTTGTAAAAATGTTTTAATATTATTTTTATTTATCTGCGCAGCAGGATGTGCGCCGCAGGATGTGCGCCCCACAGAATTTGCGCCCCACAGGATGTGCAAGCACAGTTTTTGTATTAATTTGATTTAAAAAAAAAAAATTGTAAATTTGTTTCAATATTATTTTTATTTATGTGCGCATCAGGATGTGTGCCGCAGGATGTGCGCCCCACAGAATTTGCGCCCCACAGGATGTGCAAGCACAGTTTTTTTATTAATTTGATTTAAAAAAAAAAAATTGTAAATTTGTTTCAATATTATTTTTATTTATGTGCGCAGCAGGATGTGTGCCGCAGGATGTGCGCCCCACAGAATTTGCGCCCCACAGGATGTGCAAGCACAGTTTTTTTATTAATTTGATTTTAATATATTTTTTTGTAAAAATGTTTTTAATATTATTTTCATTTATGTGCGCAGCAGGATGTGCGCCGCATGATGTGTGCCCCACATAATTTTCGCCCCACAGGATGTGCAAGCACAGTTTTTTTATTAATTTGATTTAAATATTTTTTTATGTAAAAATGTTTTAATATTATTTTTATTTATGTGCGCAGCAGGATGTGTGCCGCAGGATGTGCGCCCCACAGAATTTGCGCCCCACAGGATGTGCAAGCACAGTTTTTTTATTAGTTATATTTAAAAAAAAAAAAATTGTAATTTGTTTTTAATATTATTTTTATTTATGTGCGCAGCAGGATGTGCGCCGCATGATGTGCGCCCCACATAATTTGCGCCCCACAGGATGTGCAAGCAGAGTTTTTTTATTAATTTGATTTAAAAAAAAAAATTGTAATTTGTTTTTAATATTATTTTTATTTATGTGCGCAGCAGGATGTGCGCCGCAGGATGTGCGCCCCACAGAATTTGCGCCCCACAGGATGTGCAAGCACAGTTTTTTTATTAATTTTATTTAAATATTTTTTTTGGTAAAAATGTTTTAACATTATTTTTATTTATATGCGCAGCAGGATGTGCGCAGCAGGATTTGCGCCACACAGAATTTGCGCCCCACAGAATGTGCAACCACAGTTTTTTTATTAATTTGATTTTAATATATTTTTTTGTAAAAATGTTTTAATATTATTTTTATTTATGTGCGCAGCAGGATGTGCGCCGCAGGATGTGCGCCCCACAGAATTTGCGCCCCACAGGATGTGCAAGGACAGTTTTTTTATTAATTTGATTTAAATATATTTTTTTGTAAAAATCTTTTAATATTATTTTTGTTTATTTGTGCAGCAGGATGTGCGCCGCAGGATGTGCGCCCCACAGGATGTGCAAGGACAGTTTTTTTATTAATTTGATTTAAATATTTTTTTTTTGTAAAAATGTTTTAATATTATTTTTATTCATGTGCGCAGCAGGATTTGCGCCGCAGGATTTGCGCCCCACAGAATTTGCGCCCCACAGGATGTGCAAGCACAGTTTTTTTATTAATTTGATTTAAATATTTTTTTTGTAAAAATCTTTTAATATTATTTTTGTTTATTTGTGCAGCAGGATGTGCGCCGCAGGATGTGCGCCCCACAGAATTTGCGCCCCACAGGATGTGCAAGGACAGTTTTTTTATTAATTTGATTTAAAAAAAAAAATTGTAATTTGTTTTTAATATTATTTTTATTTATGTGCGCAGCAGGATGTGCGCCGCAGGATGTGCGCCCCACAGAATTTGCGCCCCACAGGATGTGCAAGGACAGTTTTTTTATTAATTTGATTTAAAAAAAAAAATTGTAATTTGTTTTTAATATTATTTTTATTTATGTGCGCAGCAGGATGTGCGCCACAGGATGTGCGCCCCACAGAATTTGCGCCCCACAGGATGTGCAAGCACAGTTTTTTTATTAATTTGATTTAAATATTTTTTTTTTGTAAAAATGTTTTAATATTATTTTTATTCATGTGCGCAGCAGGATTTGCGCCGCAGGATGTGCGCCCCACAGAATATGCGCCCCACAGGATGTGCAAGCACAGTTTTTTTATTAATTTGATTTAAAAAAAAAAATTGTAATTTGTTTTTAATATTATTTTTATTTATGTGCGCAGTAGGATGTGCGCCGCAGGATGTGCAAGGACAGTTTTTTTATTAATTTGATTTTAATATTTTTTTTTGTAAAAATGTTTTAATATTATTTTTATTCATGTGCGCAGCAGGATTTGCGCCGCAGGATGTGCGCCCCACAGAATTTGCGCCCCACAGGATGTGCAAGGACAGTTTTTTTATTAATTTGATTTAAAAAAAAAAATTGTAATTTGTTTATTTTTTTTTTAAATTTTATTTTTATTTATTTGCGCAGCAGGATGTGCGCTGCAGGATGTGCGCCCCACATAATTTGCGCCCCACAGGATGTGCAAGCACAGTTTTTTTATTAATTTGATTTAAATATTTTTTTTGTAAAAATGTTTTAATATTATTTTTATTTATGTGCGCAGCAGGATGTGCGCCCCACAGAATTTGCGCCCCAAAGGGTGTGCAACCACAGTTTTTTTATTCATTTGATTTAAATATTTTTTTTTGTAAAAATGTTTTAATATTATTTTTATTTATGTGCGTCGCAGGATGTGCGCCCCACAGAATTTGCGCCCCAAAGGATGTGCAAGCACAGTTTTTTTATTAATTTGATTTAAAAAAAAAAAATTGTAAATTTTTTTAAATTTTATTTTTATTTATTTGCGCAGCAGGATGTGCGCTGCAGGATGTGCGCCCCACATAATTTGCGCCCCACAGGATGTGCAAGCACAGTTTTTTTATTAATTTGATTTAAATATTTTTTTTTGTAAAAATGTTTTAATATTATTTTTATTTATGTGCGCAGCAGGATGTGCGCCGCAGGATGTGCGCCCCACAGAATTTGCGCCCCACAGGATGTGCAAGGACAGTTTTTTTATTAATTTGATTTTAAAAAAAAATTGTAATTTGTTTTTAATATTATTTTTATTTATGTGCGCAGCAGGATGTGCGCCGCAGGATGTGCGCCCCACAGAATTTGCGCCCCACAGGATGTGCAAGGACAGTTTTTTTATTAATTTGATTTAAAAAAAAAAATTGTCATTTGTTTTTAATATTATTTTTATTTATGTGCGCAGCAGGATGTGCCTCGAAGGATGTGCGCCCCACAGAATTTGCGCCCCACAGGATGTGCAAGCACAGTTTTTTTATTAATTTGATTTAAATATTTTTTTTTGTAAAAATATTTTAATATTATTTGTATTAATGTGCGCAGCTGGATGTGCGCCGCAGGATGTGCGCCCCACAGAATTTGCGCCCCACAGGATGTGCAAGCACAGTTTTTTTATTAATTTGATTTAAATATTTTTTTTGTAAAAATGTTTTAATATTATTTTTATTTATGTGCGCAGCAGGATGTGTGCCGCAGGATGTGCGCCCCACAGAATTTGCGCCCCACAGGATGTGCAAGCACAGTTTTTTTATTAATTTGATTTAAATATTTTTTTTTGTAAAAATGTTTTAATATTATTTTTATTTATTTGCGCAGCAGGATGTGCGCCGCAGGATGTGCGCCCCACAGAATTTGCGCCCCACAGGATGTGCAAGGACAGTTTTTTTATTAATTTGATTTAAATATTTTTTTTGTAAAAATGTTTTAATATCATTTTTATTTATGTGCGCAGCAGGATGTGCGCCGCAGAATGTGCGCCCCTCAGAATTTGCGCCCCACAGGATGTGCAAGCACAGTTTTTTTATTAATTTGATTTAAATATTTTTTTTTGTAAAAATGTTTTAATATTATTTTTATTCATGTGCGTAGCAGGATTTGCGCCGCAGGATGTGCGCCCCACAGAATTTGCGCCCCACAGAATTTGCGCCTCACAGGATGTGCAAGGACAGTTTTTTTATTAATTTGATTTAAAAAAAAAAATTGTAATTTGTTTTTTAAATTATTTTTATTTATGTGCGCAGCAGGATGTGCCTCGCAGGATGTGCGCCCCACAGAATTTGCGCCCCACAGAATTTGCGCCTCACAGGATGTGCAAGCACAGTTTTTTTATCAATTTGATTTTAAAAAAAAATTGTAATTTGTTTTTAATATTATTTTTATTTATGTGCGCAGCAGGATGTGCGCCGCAGTCTGTGCGCCCCACATAATTTGCGCCCCACAGGATGTGCAACCACAGTTTTTTATTAATTTGATTTAAATATTTTTTTCTGTAAAAATGTTTTAATATTATTTTTATTTATGTGCGCAGCAGGATGTGCGCCGCAGGATGTGCGCCCCACATAATTTGCGCCCCACAGGATGTGCAAGCACATTTTTTTTATTAATTTGATTTAAAAAAAAAAAATTGTAAATTTATTTTAATTTCATTTTTATTCATGTGCCCAGCAGGATGTGCGCCGCAGGATTTGCGGCCCACAGAATTTGCGCCCCACAGGATGTGCAAGGACAGTTTTTTTATTAATTTGATTTAAAAAAAAAATTGTAATTTGTTTTTAATATTATTTTTATTTATGTGGGAAGCAGGATGTGCGCCGCAGGATGTGCGCCCCACAGAATTTGCGCCCCACAGGATGTGCAAGCAAGGTTTTTTATTAGTTATATTTAAAAATGTTTTTTTGTAAAAATGTTTTAATATTATTTTTATTTATCTGCGCAGCAGGATGTGCGCCGCAGGATGTGCGCCCCACAGAATTTGCGCCCCACAGGATGTGCAAGCACAGTTTTTGTATTAATTTGATTTAAAAAAAAAAAATTGTAAATTTGTTTCAATATTATTTTTATTTATGTGCGCATCAGGATGTGTGCCGCAGGATGTGCGCCCCACAGAATTTGCGCCCCACAGGATGTGCAAGCACAGTTTTTTTATTAATTTGATTTAAAAAAAAAAAATTGTAAATTTGTTTCAATATTATTTTTATTTATGTGCGCAGCAGGATGTGTGCCGCAGGATGTGCGCCCCACAGAATTTGCGCCCCACAGGATGTGCAAGCACAGTTTTTTTATCAATTTGATTTTAATATATTTTTTTGTAAAAATGTTTTTAATATTATTTTCATTTATGTGCGCAGCAGGATGTGCGCCGCATGATGTGTGCCCCACATAATTTTCGCCCCACAGGATGTGCAAGCACAGTTTTTTTATTAATTTGATTTAAATATTTTTTTATGTAAAAATGTTTTAATATTATTTTTATTTATGTGCGCAGCAGGATGTGTGCCGCAGGATGTGCGCCCCACAGAATTTGCGCCCCACAGGATGTGCAAGCACAGTTTTTTTATTAGTTATATTTAAAAAAAAAAAAATTGTAATTTGTTTTTAATATTATTTTTATTTATGTGCGCAGCAGGATGTGCGCCGCAGGATGTGCGCCCCACAGAATTTGCGCCCCACAGGATGTGCAAGCACAGTTTTTTTATTAATTTTATTTAAATATTTTTTTTGGTAAAAATGTTTTAACATTATTTTTATTTATATGCGCAGCAGGATGTGCGCAGCAGGATTTGCGCCACACAGAATTTGCGCCCCACAGAATGTGCAACCACAGTTTTTTTATTAATTTGATTTTAATATATTTTTTTGTAAAAATGTTTTAATATTATTTTTATTTATGTGCGCAGCAGGATGTGCGCCGCAGGATGTGCGCCCCACAGAATTTGCGCCCCACAGGATGTGCAAGGACAGTTTTTTTATTAATTTGATTTAAATATATTTTTTTGTAAAAATCTTTTAATATTATTTTTGTTTATTTGTGCAGCAGGATGTGCGCCGCAGGATGTGCGCCCCACAGGATGTGCAAGGACAGTTTTTTTATTAATTTGATTTAAATATTTTTTTTTTGTAAAAATGTTTTAATATTATTTTTATTCATGTGCGCAGCAGGATTTGCGCCGCAGGATTTGCGCCCCACAGAATTTGCGCCCCACAGGATGTGCAAGCACAGTTTTTTTATTAATTTGATTTAAATATTTTTTTTGTAAAAATCTTTTAATATTATTTTTGTTTATTTGTGCAGCAGGATGTGCGCCGCAGGATGTGCGCCCCACAGAATTTGCGCCCCACAGGATGTGCAAGGACAGTTTTTTTATTAATTTGATTTAAAAAAAAAAATTGTAATTTGTTTTTAATATTATTTTTATTTATGTGCGCAGCAGGATGTGCGCCGCAGGATGTGCGCCCCACAGAATTTGCGCCCCACAGGATGTGCAAGCACAGTTTTTTTATTTATTTGATTTAAATATATTTTTTTGTAAAAATGTTTTAATATTATTTTTATTCATGTGCACAGCAGGATGTGCGCCGCAGGATGTGCGCCCCACAGGATGTGCAAGGACAGTTTTTTTATTAATTTGATTTAAATATTTTTTTTTGTAAAAATGTTTTAATATTATTTTTATTTATGTGCGCAGCAGGATGTGCGCCGCAGGATGTGCGCCCCACAGAATTTGCGCCCCACAGGATGTGCAAGGACAGTTTTTTTATTAATTTGATTTTAAAAAAAAATTGTAATTTGTTTTTAATATTATTTTTATTTATGTGCGCAGCAGGATGTGCGCCGCAGGATGTGCGCCCCACAGAATTTGCGCCCCACAGGATGTGCAAGGACAGTTTTTTTATTAATTTGATTTAAAAAAAAAAATTGTCATTTGTTTTTAATATTATTTTTATTTATGTGCGCAGCAGGATGTGCCTCGAAGGATGTGCGCCCCACAGAATTTGCGCCCCACAGGATGTGCAAGCACAGTTTTTTTATTAATTTGATTTAAATATTTTTTTTTGTAAAAATATTTTAATATTATTTGTATTAATGTGCGCAGCTGGATGTGCGCCGCAGGATGTGCGCCCCACAGAATTTGCGCCCCACAGGATGTGCAAGCACAGTTTTTTTATTAATTTGATTTAAATATTTTTTTTTGTAAAAATGTTTTAATATTATTTTTATTTATGTGCGCAGCAGGATGTGTGCCGCAGGATGTGCGCCCCACAGAATTTGCGCCCCACAGGATGTGCAAGCACAGTTTTTTTATTAATTTGATTTAAATATTTTTTTTTGTAAAAATGTTTTAATATTATTTTTATTTATTTGCGCAGCAGGATGTGCGCCGCAGGATGTGCGCCCCACAGAATTTGCGCCCCACAGGATGTGCAAGGACAGTTTTTTTATTAATTTGATTTAAATATTTTTTTTGTAAAAATGTTTTAATATCATTTTTATTTATGTGCGCAGCAGGATGTGCGCCGCAGAATGTGCGCCCCTCAGAATTTTTGCCCCACAGGATGTGCAAGCACAGTTTTTTTATTAATTTGATTTAAATATTTTTTTTTGTAAAAATGTTTTAATATTATTTTTATTCATGTGCGTAGCAGGATTTGCGCCGCAGGATGTGCGCCCCACAGAATTTGCGCCCCACAGGATGTGCAAGGACAGTTTTTTTATTAGTTATATTTAAAAAAAAAAAAATTGTAATTTGTTTTTAATATTATTTTTATTTATGTGCGCAGCAGGATGTGCGCCGCATGATGTGCGCCCCACATAATTTGCGCCCCACAGGATGTGCAAGCACAGTTTTTTTATTAATTTGATTTTAATATATTTTTTTGTAAAAATGTTTTAATATTATTTTTATTTATGTGCGCAGCAGGATGTGCGCCCCACAGAATTTGCGCCCCACAGGGTGTGCAACCACAGTTTTTTTATTAATTTGATTTAAATATTTTTTTTTGTAAAAATGTTTTAATAATATTTGTATTAATGTGCGCAGCTGGATGTGCGCCGCAGGATGTGCGCCCCACAGAATTTGCGCCCCACAGGATGTGCAAGCACAGTTTTTTTATTAATTTGATTTAAATATATATTTTTGTAAAAATGTTTTAATAATATTTGTATTAATGTGCGCAGCTGGATGTGCGCCGCAGGATGTGCGCCCCACAGAATTTGCACCCCACAGGATGTGCAAGCACAGTTTTTTTATTAATTTGATTTAAATATATTTTTTTGTAAAAATGTTTTTATATTATTTTTATTCATGTGCGCAGCAGGATGTGCGCCGCAGGATATGCGCCCCACAGAATTTGCGCCCCACAGGATGTGCAAGCACAGTTTTTTTATTAATTTGATTTAAAAAAAAAATTGTAATTTGTTTTTAATATTATTTTTATTTATGTGCGCAGCAGGATGTGCGCCGCAGGATGTGCGCCCCACAGAATTTGCGCCCCACAGGATGTGCAAGCACAGTTTTTTTATTAATTTGATTTAAATATATTTTTTTGTAAAAATGTTTTAATATTATTTTTATTCATGTGCGCAGCAGGATGTGCGCCCCACAGAATTTGCGCCCCACAGGATGTGCAAGCACAGTTTTTTTATTAATTTCATTTAAAAAAAAATGTTTGTAAAAATGTTTTAATATTATTTTTATTTATGTGCGCAGCAGGATGTGCGCCGCAGGATGTGCGCCCCACAGACTTTGCGCCCTACAGGATGTGCAAGCACAGTTTTTTTATTAATTTGATTTAAATATATTTTTTTGTAAAAATGTTTTAATATTATTTTTATTCATGTGCGCAGCAGGATTTTTTGCCGCAGGATGTGCGCCCCACAGAATTTGCGCCCCACAGGATGTGCAAGCACAGTTTTTTTATTAATTTGATTTAAAAAAAAAAAATGTAAATTGTTTTTAATATTATTTTTATTTATGTGCGCAGCAGGAAGTGCGCCGCAGGATGTGCGCCCCACAGAATTTGCGCCCCACAGGATGTGCAAGCGCAGTTTTTTTATTAATTTGATTTAAATATTTTTTTTTGTAAAAATGTTTTAATATTATTTTCATTCATGTGCGCAGCAGGATGTGCACCGCAGGATGTGCGCCCCACAGAATTTGCGCCCCACAGGATGTGCAAGCACAGTTTTTTTATTAATTTGATTTAAAAAAAAAATTGTAATTTGTTTTTAATATTATTTTTATTTATGTGCGCAGCAGGATGTGCGCCCCACAGAATTTGCGCCCCACAGAATGTGCAAGTACAGTTTTTTTATTAATTTGATTTAAATATTTTTTTTTGAAAAAAATGTTTTAATATTATTCTTATTTATGTGCGCAGCAGGATGTGTGCTGCAGGATGTGCGCCCCACAGGATGTGCAAGGACAGTTTTTTTATTAATTTGATTTAAAAAAAATAAATTGTAATTTGTTTTTAATATTATTTTTATTTATGTGCGCAGCAGGATGTGCGCCGCAGGATGTGCGCCCCACAGAATTTGCGCCCCACAGGATGTGCAAGCACAGTTTTTTTATTAATTTGATTTAAATATTTTTTTTTGTAAAAATGTTTTAATATTATTTTGATTTATGTGCGCAGCAGGATGTGCGCCCCACAGAATTTGCGCCCCACAGGATGTGCAAGCACAGTTTTTTTATTAATTTGATTTAAATATATTTTTTTGTAAAAATGTTTTAATATTATTTTTATTCATGTGCGCAGCAGGATGTGCGCCGCAGGATATGCGCCCCACAGAATTTGCGCCCCACAGGATGTGCAAGCACAGTTTTTTTATTAATTTGATTTAAATATTTTTTTTTGTAAAAATGTTTTTATATTATTTTTATTCATGTGCGCAGCAGGATGTGCGCCGCAGGATATGCGCCCCACAGAATTTGCGCCCCACAGGATGTGCAAGCACAGTTTTTTTATTAATTTGATTTAAAAAAAAATTGTTGTAAAAATGTTTTAATATTATTTTGATTTATGTGCGCAGCAGGATGTGCGCCCCACATAATTTGCGCCCCACAGGATGTGCAAACACAGTTTTTTTATTAATTTCATTTAAAAAAAAAAATTGTAATTTGTTTTTAATATTATTTTTATTTATGTGCGCAGCAGGATGTGCGCCGCAGGATGTGCGCCCCACAGAATTTGCGCCCCACAGGATGTGCAAACACAGTTTTTTTATTAATTTCATTTAAAAAAAAATGTTTGTAAAAATGTTTTAATATTATTTTTATTTATGTGCGCAGCAGGATGTGCGCCGCAGGATGTGCGCCCCACAGACTTTGCGCCCTACAGGATGTGCAAGCACAGTTTTTTTATTAATTTGATTTAAATATATTTTGTTGTAAAAATGTTTTAATATTATTTTTATTCATGTGCGCAGCAGGATGTGCGCCGCAGGATGTGCGCCCCACAGAATTTGCGCCCCACAGGATGTGCAAGCACAGTTTTTTTATTAATTTGATTTAAAAAAAAATTGTTGTAAAAATGTTTTAATATTATTTTGATTTATGTGCGCAGCAGGATGTGCGCTGGTGGATGTGCGCCCCACATAATTTGCGCCCCACAGGATGTGCAAGCACAGTTTTTTTATTAATTTGATTTAAAAAAAAATGTTTGTAGTTTGTTTTTAATATTATTTTTACTTATGTGCGCAGCAGGATGTGCAAGCACAGTTTTTTTATTAATTTGATTTAAAAAAAAAAATTGTATTTGTTTTTAATATTATTTTTATTTATGTGCGCAGCAGGATGTGCGCCGCAGGATGTGCGCCCCACAGAATTTGCGCCCCACAGGATGTGCAAGCACAGTTTTTTTATTAATTTGATTTAAAAAAAAATTGTTGTAAAAATGATTTAATATTATTTTGATTTATGTGCGCTGGTGGATGTGCGCCCCACATAATTTGCGCCCCACAGGATGTGCAAGCACAGTTTTTTTATTAATTTGATTTAAAAAAAAATTTTTGTAGTTTGTTTTTAATATTATTTTTACTTATGTGCGCAGCAGGATGTGCGCCCCACAGAATTTGCGCCCCACAGGATGTGCAAGCACAGTTTTTTTATTAATTTGATTTAAAAAAAAATAATTGTAAATTGTTTTTAATATTATTTTTATTAATTTGCGCAGCTGGATATGCGCCACAGGATGTGCGCCCCACAGAATTGGCGCCCCACAGGATGTGCAAGCACAGTTTTTTTATTAATTTGATTTAAATATTTTTTTTTGTAAAAATGTTTTAATATTATTTTTATTTTGTGTGCGCAGCAGGATGTGCGCTTCAGGATGTGCGCCCCACAGGATGTGCAAGGACAGTTTTTTTATTAATTTGATTTAATAAAAATAAATTGTAATTTGTTTTTAATATTATTTTTATTTATGTGCGCAGCAGGATGTGCGCCCCACAGAATTTGCGCCCCACAGAATGTGCAAGCACAGTTTTTTTATTAATTTGATTTAAATATTTTTTTTTGAAAAAAATGTTTTAATATTATTCTTATTTATGTGCGCAGCAGGATGTGTGCTGCAGGATGTGCGCCCCACAGGATGTGCAAGGACAGTTTTTTTATTAATTTGATTTAAAAAAAAAAAATTGTAATTTGTTTTTAATATTATTTTTATTTATGTGCGCAGCAGGATGTGCGCCGCAGGATGTGCGCCCCACAGAATTTGCGCCCCACAGGATGTGCAAGCACAGTTTTTTTATTAATTTGATTTAAAAAAAAATTGTTGTAAAAATGTTTTAATATTATTTTTATTTATGTGCGCAGCAGGATGCGCGCCGCAGGATGTGCGCCCCACAGACTTTGCGCCCTACAGGATGTGCAAGCACAGTTTTTTTATTAATTTGATTTAAATATATTTTTTTGTAAAAATGTTTTAATATTATTTTTATTCATGTGCGCAGCAGGATGTGCGCAGCAGGATGTGCGCCGCAGGATGTGCGCCCCACAGAATTTGCGCCCCACAGGATGTGCAAGCACAGTTTTTTTATTAATTTGATTTAAAAAAAAATTGTTGTAAAAATGTTTTAATATTATTTTGATTTATGTGCGCAGCAGGATGTGCGCTGGTGGATGTGCGCCCCACATAATTTGCGCCCCACAGGATGTGCAAGCACAGTTTTTTTATTAATTTGATTTAAAAAAAAAATTTTGTAGTTTGTTTTTAATATTATTTTTACTTATGTGCGCAGCAGGATGTGCAAGCACAGTTTTTTTATTAATTTGATTTAAATATATTTTTTTGTAAAAATGTTTTAATATTATTTTCATTCATGTGCGCAGCAGGATGTGCGCCGCAAGATGTGCGCCCCACAGAATTTGCGCCCCACAGGATGTGCAAGGACAGTTTTTTTATTAATTTGATTTAAAAAAAAAATTGTAATTTGTTTTTAATATTATTTTTATTTATGTGCGCAGCAGGATGTGCGCCGCAGGATGTGCGCCCCACAGAATTTGCGCCCCACAGGATATGCAAGCACAGTTTTTTTATTAATTTGATTTAAATATTTTTTTTTGTAAAAATGTTTTAATATTATTTTCATTTATGTGCGCAGCAGGATGTGCGCCGCAGGATGTGCGCCCAACAGAATTTGCGCCCCACAGGATGTGCAAGCAAATTTTTTTCATTAATTTGATTTAAATATATTTTTTTGTAAAAATGTTTTAATATTATTTTTATTCATGTGCGCAGCAGGATGTGCGCCGCAGGATGTGCGCCCCACAGAATTTGCGCCCCACAGGATGTGCAAGCACAGTTTTTTTATTAATTTGATTTAAAAAAAAAATTTTGTAGTTTGTTTTTAATATTATTTTTACTTATGTGCGCAGCAGGATGTGCAAGCACAGTTTTTTTATTAATTTGATTTAAAAAAAATTGTTGTAAAAATGTTTTAATATTATTTTGATTTATGTGCGCAGCAGGATGTGCGCTGGTGGATGTGCGCCCCACATAATTTGCGCCCCACAGGATGTGCAAGCACAGTTTTTTTATTAATTTGATTTAAAAAAAAAATTTTGTAGTTTGTTTTTAATATTATTTTTACTTATGTGCGCAGCAGGATGTGCAAGCACAGTTTTTTTATTAATTTGATTTAAAAAAAAAAATTGTATTTGTTTTTAATATTATTTTTATTTATGTGCGCAGCAGGATGTGCGCCGCAGGATGTGCGCCCCACAGAATTTGCGCC
The DNA here is from genome assembly GCF_947347685.1 of Pleuronectes platessa. Lineage (NCBI taxonomy): Eukaryota > Metazoa > Chordata > Actinopteri > Pleuronectiformes > Pleuronectidae > Pleuronectes > Pleuronectes platessa. Next base: position 315,202 of record NW_026519129.1, on the reverse strand, counting down.
CCACAGGATGTGCAAGGACAGTTTTTTTATTAATTTGATTTTAAAAAAAAAATTGTAATTTGTTTTTAATATTATTTTTATTTATGTGCGCAGCAGGATGTGCGCCGCAGGATGTGCGCCCCACAGAATTTGCGCCCCACAGGATGTGCAAGCACAGTTTTTTTATTAATTTGATTTAAATATATTTTTTTGTAAAAATGTTTTAATATTATTTTTATTCATGTGCGCAGCAGGATGTGCGCCGCAGGATGTGCGCCCCACAGAATTTGCGCCCCACTGGATGTGCAAGCACAGTTTTTTTATTAATTTGATTTAAAAAAAAAAAATTGTAAATTTTTTTTAATTTTATTTTTATTCATTTGCGCAGCAGGATGTGCGCTGCAGGATGTGCGCCCCACAGGATGTGCAAGCACAGTTTTTTATTAATTTGATTTGAATATTTTTTTTTGTAAAAATGTTTTAATATTATTTTCATTCATGTGCGCAGCAGGATGTGCGCTGCAAGATGTGCGCCCCACAGAATTTGCGCCCCACAGGATGTGCAAGGACAGTTTTTTTATTAATTTGATTTAAAAAAAAAATTGTAATTTGTTTTTAATATTATTTTTTTTTATGTGCGCAGCAGGATGTGCGCCGCAGGATGTGCGCCCCACAGAATTTGCGCCCCACAGGATATGCAAGCACAGTTTTTTTATTAATTTGATTTAAATATTTTTTTTTGTAAAAATGTTTTAATATTATTTTCATTTATGTGCGCAGCAGGATGTGCGCCGCAGGATGTGCGCCCAACAGAATTTGCGCCCCACAGGATGTGCAAGCAAATTTTTTTCATTAATTTGATTTAAATATATTTTTTTGTAAAAATGTTTTAATATTATTTTTATTCATGTGCGCAGCAGGATGTGCGCCGCAGGATGTGCGCCCCACAGAATTTGCGCCCCACTGGATGTGCAAGCACAGTTTTTTTATTAATTTGATTTAAAAAAAAAATTTTGTAGTTTGTTTTTAATATTATTTTTACGTATGTGCGCAGCAGGATGTGCAAGCACAGTTTTTTTATTAATTTGATTTAAATATTTTTTTTTGTAAAAATGTTTTAATATTATTTTCATTCATGTGCGCAGCAGGATGTGCGCCGCAGGATGTGCGCCCCACAGAATTTGCGCCCCACAGGATGTGCAAGCACAGTTTTTTTATTAATTTGATTTTTAAAAAAAAATTGTAATTTGTTTTTAATATTATTTTTATTTATGTGCGCAGCAGGATGTGCACCGCAGGATGTGCGCCCCACAGGATGTGCAAGGACAGTTTTTTTATTAATTTGATTTAAAAAAAAAAATTGTAATTTGTTTTTAATATTATTTTTATTTATGTGCACAGCAGGATGTGCGCCGCAGGATGTGCGCCCCACAGAATTTGCGCCCCACAGGATGTGCAAGCACAGTTTTTTTATTAATTTGATTTAAAAAAAAATTGTTGTAAAAATGATTTAATATTATTTTGATTTATGTGCGCTGGTGGATGTGCGCCCCACATAATTTGCGCCCCACAGGATGTGCAAGCACAGTTTTTTTATTAATTTGATTTAAAAAAAAATTGTTGTAAAAATGATTTAATATTATTTTGATTTATGTGCGCTGGTGGATGTGCGCCCCACATAATTTGCGCCCCACAGGATGTGCAAGCACAGTTTTTTTATTAATTTGATTTAAAAAAAAATGTTTGTAGTTTGTTTTTAATATTATTTTTACTTATGTGCGCAGCAGGATGTGCGCCCCACAGAATTTGCGCCCCACAGGATGTGCAAGCACAGTTTTTTTATTGATTTGATTTAAATATTTTTTTTTGTAAAAATGTTTTAATATTATTTTTATTTTGTGTGCGCAGCAGGATGTGCGCTTCAGGATGTGCGCCCCACAGGATGTGCAAGGACAGTTTTTTTATTAATTTGATTTAAAAAAAAAAAATGTAAATTGTTTTTAATATTATTTTTATTTATGTGCGCAGCAGGATGTGCGCCGCAGGATGTGCGCCCCACAGAATTTGCGCCCCACAGGATGTGCAAGCACAGTTTTTTTATTAATTTGATTTAAATATTTTTTTTTGTAAAAATGTTTTAATATTATTTTCATTCATGTGCGCAGCAGGATGTGCGCCGCAGGATGTGCGCCCCACAGAATTTGCGCCCCACAGGATGTGCAAGCACAGTTTTTTTATTAATTTGATTTAAATATATTTTTTCGTAAAAATGTTTTAATATTATTTTTATTCATGTGCGCAGCAGGATGTGCGCCGCAGGATATGCGCCCCACAGAATTTGCGCCCCACAGGATGTGCAAGCACAGTTTTTTTATTAATTTGATTTAAAAAAAATTTTTTGAAAAAATGTTTTAATATTATTTTGATTTATGGGCGCAGCAGGATGTGCGCCGCAGGATGTGCGCCCCACAGAATTTGCGCCCCACAGAATTTGCGCCCCACAGGATGTGCAAGCACAGTTTTTTTATTAATTTGATTTAAATATTTTTTTTTGTAAAAATGTTTTAATATTATTTTGATTTATGTGCGCAGCAGGATGTGCGCCCCACAGAATTTGCGCCCCACAGGATGTGCAAGCACAGTTTTTTTATTAATTTGATTTAAATATATTTTTTTGTAAAAATGTTTTAATATTATTTTTATTCATGTGCGCAGCAGGATGTGCGCCGCAGGATATGCGCCCCACAGAATTTGCGCCCCACAGGATGTGCAAGCACAGTTTTTTTATTAATTTGATTTAAAAAAATTTTTTTGAAAAAATGTTTTAATATTATTTTTATTTATGGGCGCAGCAGGATGTGCGCCGCAGGATGTGCGCCCCACAGAATTTGCGCCCCACAGGATGTGCAAGGACAGTTTTTTTATTAATTTGATTTTTAAAAAAAAATTGTAATTTGTTTTTAATATTATTTTTATTTATGTGCGCAGCAGGATGTGCACCGCAGGATGTGCGCCCCACAGGATGTGCAAGGACAGTTTTTTTATTAATTTGATTTAAAAAAAAATTGTTGTAAAAATGATTTAATATTATTTTGATTTATGTGCGCTGGTGGATGTGCGCCCCACATAATTTGCGCCCCACAGGATGTGCAAGCACAGTTTTTTTATTAATTTGATTTAAAAAAAAATAATTGTAAATTGTTTTTAATATTATTTTTATTAATTTGCGCAGCTGGATATGCGCCACAGGATGTGCGCCCCACAGAATTGGCGCCCCACAGGATGTGCAAGCACAGTTTTTTTATTAATTTGATTTAAATATTTTTTTTTGTAAAAATGTTTTAATATTATTTTTATTTTGTGTGCGCAGCAGGATGTGCGCCGCAGGATGTGCGCCCCACAGAATTTGCGCCCCACAGGATGTGCAAGCACAGTTTTTTTATTAATTTGATTTAAAAAAAAATTGTTGTAAAAATGTTTTAATATTATTTTGATTTATGTGCGCAGCAGGATGTGCGACCCACATAATTTGCGCCCCACAGGATGTGCAAGCACAGTTTTTTTATTAATTTGATTTAAAAAAAAAAAATTGTAATTTGTTTTTAATATTATTTTTATTTATGTGCGCAGCAGGATGTGCGCCGCAGGATGTGCGCCCCACAGAATTTTTGCCCCACAGGATGTGCAAGCACAGTTTTTTTATTAATTTGATTTAAATATATTTTTTTGTAAAAATGTTTTATTATTATTTTTATTCATGTGCGCAGCAGGATGTGCGCCGCAGGATGTGCGCCCCACAGAATTTGCGCCCCACAGGATGTGCAAGCACAGCTTTTTTATTAATTTGAATTAAAAAAAAATTGTTGTAAAAATGTTTTAATATAATTTTGATTTATGTGCGCAGCAGGATGTGCCCTGGTGGATGTGCGCCCCACATAATTTGCGCCCCACAGGATGTGCAAGCACAGTTTTTTTATTAATTTGATTTAAAAACAAAAATTGTATTTGTTTTTAATATTATTTTTATTTATGTGCGCAGCAGGATGTGCGCCGCAGGATGTGCGCCCCACAGAATTTGCGCCCCACAGGATGTGCAAGCACAGTTTTTTTATTAATTTGATTTAAATATTTTTTTTTGTAAAAATGTTTTAATATTATTTTTATTTATGTGCACAGCAGGATGTGCGCCGCAGGATGTGCGCCCCACAGAATTTGCGCCCCACAGGATGTGCAAGGACAGTTTTTTTATTAATTTGATTTTAAAAAAAAAATTGTAATTTGTTTTTAATATTATTTTTATTTATGTGTTCAGCAGGATGTGCGCCGCAGGATGTGCGCCCCACAGGTTGCGCAAGGAAAGTTTTTTTATTAATTTGATTTAAAAAAAAAAAAATTGTAATTTGTTTTTAATATTATTTTTATTTATGTGCGCAGCAGGATGTGCGCCGCAGGATGTGCGCCCAACAGAATTTGCGCCCCACAGGATGTGCAAGCAAAGTTTTTTTATTAATTTGATTTAAATATATTTTTTTGTAAAAATGTTTTAATATTATTTTTATTCATGTGCGCAGCAGGATGTGCGCCGCAGGATGTGCGCCCCACAGAATTTGCGCCCCACAGGATGTGCAAGCACAGTTTTTTTATTAATTTGATTTAAATATTTTTTTTTGTAAAAATGTTTTAATATTATTTTCATTTATGTGTGCAGCAGGATGTGCGCCCAACAGAATTTGCGCCCCACAGGATGTGCAAGCAAAGTTTTTTTATTAATTTGATTTAAATATATTTTTTTGTAAAAATGTTTTAATATTATTTTTATTCATGTGCACAGCAGGATTTGCGCCGCAGGATGTGCGCCCCACAGAATTTGCGCCCCACAGGATGTGCAAGCACAGTTTTTTTATTAATTTGATTTAAAAAAAAAAAATTGTAAAAATGTTTTAATATTATTTTTATTTATGTGCGCAGCAGGATGTGCGCCGCAGGATGTGCGCCCCACATAATTTGCGCCCCACAGGATGTGCAAGGACAGTTTTTTTATTAATTTGATTTAAAAAAAAAATTGTAATTTGTTTTTAATATTATTTTTATTTATGTGCGCAGCAGGATGTGCGCTGGTGGATGTGCGCCCCACATAATTTGCGCCCCACAGGATGTGCAAGGACAGTTTTTTTATTAATTTGATTTAAAAAAAAAAATTGTAATTTGTTTTTAATATTATTTTTATTATTGTGCGCAGCAGGATGTGCGCCACAGGATGTGCGCCCCACATAATTTGCGCCCCACAGGATGTGCAAGCACAGTTTTTTTATTAATTTGATTTAAATATTTCATTTTTGTAAAAATGTTTTAATATTATTTAAATGTATGTGCACAGCAGGATGTGCGCTGCAGGAAGTGCGCTGCAGAATTTGCGCCCCACAGGATGTGCAAACACAGTTTTTTATTAATTTGATTTAAATATTTTTTTTTGTAAAAATGTTTTAATATTATTTTAATTCATGTGCTCAGAAGGATGTGCGCCACAGGATGTGCGCCCCACAGAATTTGCGCCCCACAGGATGTGCAAGCACAGTTTTTTTATTAATTCGATTTAAAAAAAAAAATTGTAATTTGTTTTTAATATTATTTTTATTTATGTGCGCAGCAGGATGTGCGCCGCAGGATGTGCGCCCCACAGGATGTACAAGGACAGTTTTTTTATTAATTTGATTTAAAAAAAAAAAATTGTAATTTGTTTTTAATATTATTTTTATTTATGTGCGCAGCAGGATGTGCGCCGCAGGATGTGCGCCCCACAGAATTTGCGCCCCACAGGATATGCAGGCACAGTTTTTTTATTAATTTGATTTAAATATATTTTTTTGTAAAAATGTTTTAATATTATTTTTATTCATGTGCGCAGCAGGATGTGCGCCGCAGGATGTGCGCCCCACAGAATTTGCGCCCCACAGGATGTGCAAGCACATTTTTTTTATTAATTTGATTTAAAAAAAAAAAATTGTAATTTGTTTTTAATATTATTTTTATTATTGTGCGCAGCAGGATGTGCGCCACAGGATGTGCGCCCCACATAATTTGCGCCCCACAGGATGTGCAAGCACAGTTTTTTTATTAATTTGATTTAAATATTTCATTTTTGTAAAAATGTTTTAATATTATTTAAATGTATGTGCACAGCAGGATGTGCACCGCAGGATGTGCGCCCCACAGAATTTGCGCCCCACAGGATATGTAAGCACAGTTTGTTTATTAATTTGATTTAAAAAAAAAAATTGTAATTTGTTTTTAATATTATTTTTATTTATTTGCACAGCAGGATGTGCGCCCCACATAATTTTTGCCCCACAGGATGTGCAAGCACAGTTTGTTTATTAATTTGATTTAAAAAAAAAAAATTGTAAATTGTTTTTAATATTATTTTTATTTATGTGCGCAGCAGGATGTGTTCCGCAGGATGTGCGCCCCACATAATTTGCGCCCCACAGGATGTGCAAGCACATTTTTTTATTAATTTGATTTAAATATTTTTTTTTGTAAAAATGATTTAATATTATTTTTATTTATGTGCACAGCAGGATGTGCGCCCCACAGAATTTGCGCCCCACAGAATTTGCGCCCCACAGGATGTGCAAGCACAGTTTTTTTATTAATTTGATTTACAAAAAAAAAAATTGTAAATTGTTTTTAATATTATTTTTATTAATGTGCGCAGCTGGATGTGCGCCCCACAGAATTTGCGCCCCACAGGATGTGCAAGGACAGTTTTTTTATTAATTTGATTTTAATATTTTTTTTTGTAAAAATGTTTTAACATTATTTTTATTTATATGCGCAGCAGGATGTGCGCCGCAGGATTTGCGCCCCACAGAATTTGCGCCCCACAGAATGTGCAAGCACAGTTTTTTTATTACTTTGATTTTAATATATTTTTTTGTAAAAATGTTTTAATATTATTTTTATTCATGTGCACAGCAGGATGTGCGCGGCAGGATGTGCGCTCCACAGAATTTGCGCCCCACAGGATGTGCAAGGACAGTTTTTTTATTAATTTCATTTAAAAAAAAAAATTGTAATTTGTTTTTAATATTATTTTTATTTATGTGCGCAGCAGGATGTGCGCCGCAGGATGTGCGCCCCACAGGATGTGCAAGCACAGTTTTTTTATTAATTTGATTTAAATATTTTTTTTTGTAAAAATGTTTTAATATTATTTTTATTCATGTGCGCCCCACAGAATTTGCGCCCCACAGGATGTGCAAGGACAGTTTTTTTATTAATTTGATTTTAAAAAAAAAATTGTAATTTGTTTTTAATATTATTTTTATTCATGTGCGCAGCAGGATGTGCGCCGCAGGATGTGCGCCCCACAGAATTTGCGCCCCACAGGATGTGCAAGCACAGTTTTTTATTAATTTGATTTAAATATTTTTTTTTGTAATAATGTTTTAATGTTATTTTTATTTATGTGCGCAGCAGGATGTGCACCGCAGGATGTGCGCCCCACAGAATTTGCGCCCCACAGGATGTGCAAGCACAGTTTTTTTATTAATTTGATTTAAATATTTTTTTTTGTAAAAATGTTTTATTTCAGTTTTATTTATGTGCGCAGCAGGATGTGCGCCGCAGGATGTGCGCCCCACAGAATTTGCGCCCCACAGGATGTGTAAGCACAGTTTTTTTATTTATTTGATTTAAATATTTTATTTGTAAAAATGTTTTAATATTATTTTTATTTATGTGCGCAGCAGGATGTGCGCCGCAGGATGTGCGCCCCACAGAATTTGCGCCCCACAGGATGTGCGAGCACAGTTTTTTTATTAATTTGATTTTAATCTTTTTTTTTTTTAAATTTTTTAATATTTTTTCATTTATGTGCGCAGCAGGATGTGCGCCCCACAGAATTTGCGCCCCACAGAATTTGCGCCCCACAGGATGTGCAAGCACAGTTTTTTTATTAATTTGATTTAAAAAAAAAAAATGTAAATTGTTTTCAATATTATTTTTAATTATGTGCGCAGCAGGATGTGCGCCGCAGGATGTGCGCCCCACATAATTTGCGCCCCACAGGATGTGCAAGCAAGGTTTTTTATTAGTTATATTTAAATATTTTTTTTTGTAAAAATGTTTTAATATTATTTTCATGTATGTGCGCAGCAGGATGTGCGCCGCAGGATGTGCGCCCCACAGGATGTGCAAGCACAGTTTTTTTATTAATTTGATTTAAAAAAAAAAAATTGTAAATTGTTTTTAATATTATTTTTATTAATGTGCGCAGCTGGATGTGCGCCCCACAGAATTTGCGCCCCACAGGATGTGCAAGGACAGTTTTTTTATTAATTTGATTTAAAAAAACAAATTGTAATTTGTTTTTAATATTATTTTAATTTATGTGCGCAGCAGGATGTGCGCCACAGGATGTGCGCCCCACAGAATTTGCGCCCCACAGGATGTGCAAGCACAGTTTTTTTATTAATTTGATTTAAATATTTTTTTTTGTAATAATGTTTTAATATTATTTTTATTTATGTGCGCAGCAGGATGTGCACCGCAGGATGTGCGCCCCACAGAATTTGCGCCCCACAGGATATGTAAGCACAGTTTTTTTATTTATTTGATTTAAAAAAAAAAAATTGTAAATTGTTTTTAATATTATTTTTATTTATGTGCGCAGCAGGATGTGCACCGCAGGATGTGCGCCCCACAGAATTTGCGCCCCACAGGATATGTAAGCACAGTTTGTTTATTAATTTGATTTAAAAAAAAAAATTGTAATTTGTTTTTAATATTATTTTTATTTATTTGCACAGCAGGATGTGCGCCCCACATAATTTTTGCCCCACAGGATGTGCAAGCACAGTTTGTTTATTAATTTGATTTAAAAAAAAAAAATTGTAAATTGTTTTTAATATTATTTTTATTTATGTGCACAGCAGGATGTGCGCCCCACAGAATTTGCGCCCCACAGAATTTGCGCCCCACAGGATGTGCAAGCACAGTTTTTTTATTAATTTGATTTACAAAAAAAAAAATTGTAAATTGTTTTTAATATTATTTTTATTAATGTGCGCAGCTGGATGTGCGCCCCACAGAATTTGCGCCCCACAGGATGTGCAAGGACAGTTTTTTTATTAATTTGATTTTTAAAAAAAAATTGTAATTTGTTTTTAATATTATTTTTATTTATGTGCGCAGCAGGATGTGCGCCGCAGCATGTGCGCCCCACAGAATTTGCGCCCCACAGGATGTGCAACCACAGTTTTTTTATTAATTTGATTTTAATATTTTTTTTTGTAAAAATGTTTTAACATTATTTTTATTTATATGTGCAGCAGGATGTGCGCCGCAGGATTTGCGCCCCACAGAATTTGCGCCCCACAGAATGTGCAAGCACAGTTTTTTTATTACTTTGATTTTAATATATTTTTTTGTAAAAATGTTTTAATATTATTTTTATTCATGTGCACAGCAGGATGTGCGCGGCAGGATGTGCGCTCCACAGAATTTGCGCCCCACAGGATGTGCAAGGACAGTTTTTTTATTAATTTCATTTAAAAAAAAAAATTGTAATTTGTTTTTAATATTATTTTTATTTATGTGCGCAGCAGGATGTGCGCCGCAGGATGTGCGCCCCACAGGATGTGCAAGCACAGTTTTTTTATTAATTTGATTTAAATATTTTTTTTTGTAAAAATGTTTTAATATTATTTTTATTCATGTGCGCCCCACAGAATTTGCGCCCCACAGGATGTGCAAGGACAGTTTTTTTATTAATTTGATTTTAAAAAAAAAATTGTAATTTGTTTTTAATATTATTTTTATTCATGTGCGCAGCAGGATGTGCGCCCCACAGAATTTGCGCCCCACAGGATGTGCAAGCACAGTTTTTTATTAATTTGATTTAAATATTTTTTTTTGTAATAATGTTTTAATATTATTTTTATTTATGTGCGCAGCAGGATGTGCACCGCAGGATGTGCGCCCCACAGAATTTGCGCCCCACAGGATGTGCAAGCACAGTTTTTTTATTAATTTGATTTAAATATTTTTTTTTGTAAAAATGTTTTATTTCAGTTTTATTTATGTGCGCAGCAGGATGTGCGCCGCAGGATGTGCGCCCCACAGAATTTGCGCCCCACAGGATGTGTAAGCACAGTTTTTTTATTTATTTGATTTAAATATTTTATTTGTAAAAATGTTTTAATATTATTTTTATTTATGTGCGCAGCAGGATGTGCACCGCAGGATGTGCGCCCCACAGAATTTGCGCCCCACAGGATATGTAAGCACAGTTTTTTTATTTATTTGATTTAAAAAAAAAAAATTGTAAATTGTTTTTAATATTATTTTTATTTATGTGCGCAGCAGGATGTGCACCGCAGGATGTGCGCCCCACAGAATTTGCGCCCCACAGGATATGTAAGCACAGTTTGTTTATTAATTTGATTTAAAAAAAAAAATTGTAATTTGTTTTTAATATTATTTTTATTTATTTGCACAGCAGGATGTGCGCCCCACATAATTTTTGCCCCACAGGATGTGCAAGCACAGTTTTTTTAATAATTTGATTTAAATATTTTTTTTTGTAAAAATGTTTTAATATTATTTTTATTTATGTGCGCAGCAGGATGTGCGCCGCAGGATGTGCGCAGCAGGATGTGCGCCGCAAGATGTGCGCCCCACAGAATTTGCGCCCCACAGGATGTGCAAGCACAGTTTTTTTATTAATTTGATTTAAAAAAAAAATATTGTAAATTTTTTTTAATTTTATTTTTATTTATTTGCGCAGCAGGATGTGCGCTGCAGGATGTGCGCCCCACATAATTTGCGCCCCACAGGATGTGCAAGCAAGGTTTTTTATTAGTTATATTTAAATATTTTTTTTTGTAAAAATGTTTTAATATTATTTTTATTTATGTGCGCAGCAGGATGTGCGCCGCAGGATGTGCGCCCCACAGAATTTGCGCCCCACAGGATGTGCAAGCACAGTTTTTTTATTTATTTGATTTTAAATGTAAAAATGTTTTAATATTATTTTTATTCATGTGCACAGCAGGATGTGCGCCGCAGGATGTGCGCCCCACAGAATTTGCGCCCCACAGGATGTGCAAGCACAGTTTTTTTATTTATTTGATTTACATATATTTTTTTGTAAAAATGTTTTAATATTATTTTTATTCATCTGCACAGCAGGATGTGCGCCGCAGGATGTGCGCCCCACAGAATTTGCGCCCCACAGGATGTGCAAGCACAGTTTTTTTATTAATTTGATTTAAATATTTTTTTTGTAAAAATGTTTTAATATTATTTTTATTTATGTGCGCAGCAGGATGTGCGCCACAGGATGTGCGCCCCACATAATTTGCGCCCCACAGGATGTTCAAGCACAGTTTTTTTAATAATTTGATTTAAATATTTTTTTTTGTAAAAATGTTTTAATATTATTTTTATTTATGTGCGCAGCAGGATGTGCGCCGCAGGATGTGCGCCCCAAAGAATTTGCGCCCCACAGGATGTGCAAGCACAGTTTTTTTATTAATTTGATTTAAAAAAAAAAAATTGTAAATTGTTTTTAATATTATTTTTATTAATGTGCGCAGCTGGATGTGCGCCCCACAGAATTTGCGCCCCACAGGATGTGCAAGGACAGTTTTTTTATTAATTTGATTTAAAAAAACAAATTGTAATTTGTTTTTAATATTATTTTAATTTATGTGCGCAGCAGGATGTGCGCCGCAGCATGTGCGCCCCACAGAATTTGCGCCCCACAGGATGTGCAAGCACAGTTTTTTTATTAATTTGATTTAAAAAAAAAATATTGTAAATTTTTTTTAATTTTATTTTTATTTATTTGCGCAGCAGGATGTGCGCCGCAGGATGTGCGCCCCACATAATTTGCGCCCCACAGGATGTGCAAGGAAGGTTTTTTATTAGTTATATTTAAATATTTTTTTTTGTAAAAATGTTTTAATATTATTTTTATTTATGTGCGCAGCAGGATGTGCGCCGCAGGATGTGCGCCCCACAGAATTTGCGCCCCACAGGATGTGCAAGCACAGTTTTTTTATTTATTTGATTTTAAATGTAAAAATGTTTTAATATTATTTTTATTCATGTGCACAGCAGGATGTGCGCCGCAGGATGTGCGCCCCACAGAATTTGCGCCCCACAGGATGTGCAAGCACAGTTTTTTTATTTATTTGATTTACATATATTTTTTTGTAAAAATGTTTTAATATTATTTTTATTCATCTGCACAGCAGGATGTGCGCCGCAGGATGTGCGCCCCACAGAATTTGCGCCCCACAGGATGTGCAAGCACAGTTTTTTTATTAATTTGATTTAAATATTTTTTTTGTAAAAATGTTTTAATATTATTTTTATTTATGTGCGCAGCAGGATGTGCGCCACAGGATGTGCGCCCCACATAATTTGCGCCCCACAGGATGTTCAAGCACAGTTTTTTTAATAATTTGATTTAAATATTTTTTTTTGTAAAAATGTTTTAATATTATTTTTATTTATGTGCGCAGCAGGATGTGCGCCGCAGGATGTGCGCCCCAAAGAATTTGCGCCCCACAGGATTTGCAAGCACAGTTTTTTTATTAATTTGATTTAAATATTTTTTTTGTAAAAATGTTTTAATATTATTTTTATTTATGTGCGCAGCAGGATGTGCGCCGCAGGATGTGCGCCCCAAAGAATTTGCGCCCCACAGGATGTGCAAGGACAGTTTTTTTATTAATTTGATTAAAAAAAAAAATTGTAATTTGTTTTTAATATTATTTTAATTTATGTGCGCAGCAGGATGTGCGCCCCACATAATTTGCGCCCCACAGGATGTGCAAGGACAGTTTTTTTATTAATTTTATTTAAAAAAAAAAATTGTAATTTGTTTTTAATATTATTTTTATTTATGTGCGCAGCAGGATGTGCGCCGCAGGATGTGCGCCCCACATAATTTGCGCCCCACAGGATGTGCAAGGACAGTTTTTTTATTAATTTGATTTAAAAAAAAAAATTGTAATTTGTTTTTAATATTATTTTTATTTATGTGCGCAGCAGGATGTGCGCCGCAGGATGTGCGCCCCACAGAATTTGCGCCCCACAGGATGTGCAAGCACATTTTTTTTATTAATTTGATTTAAATATTTTTTATTGTAAAAATGTTTTAATATTATTTTTATTCTTGTGCGCAGCAGGATTTGCGCCGCAGGATGTGCGCCCCACAGAATTTGCGCCCCACAGGATGTGCAAGGACAGTTTTTTTATTAATTTGATTTAAAAAAAAAATTGTAATTTGTTTTTAATATTATTTTTATTTATGTGCGCAGCAGGATGTGCGCCGCAGGATGTGCGCCCCACAGAATTTGCGCCCCACAGGATGTGCAAGCACAGTTTTTTTATTAATTTGATTTAAATATTTTTTTTTGTAAAAATGTTTTAATATTATTTTTATTTATGTGCGCAGCAGGATGTGCGCAGCAGGATGTGCGCCGCAGGATGTGCGCCCAACAGAATTTGCGCCCCACAGGATGTGCAAGCACAGTTTGTTTATTAATTTGATTTAAAAAAAAAAATTGTAATTTGTTTTTAATATTATTTTTATTTATTTGCACAGCAGGATGTGCGCCCCACATAATTTTTGCCCCACAGGATGTGCAAGCACAGTTTTTTTATTAGTTATATTTAAATATTTTTTTTTTGTAATAATGTTTTAATATTATTTTTATTTATGTGCGCAGCAGGATGTGCGCCGCAGGATGTGCGCCCCACAGAATTTGCGCCCCACAGGATGTGCAAGCACAGTTTGTTTATTAATTTGATTTAAAAAAAAAAAATTGTAATTTGTTTTTAATATTATTTTTATTCATGTGCGCAGCAGGATGTGCGCCGCAGGATGTGCGCCCCACAGAATTTGCGCCCCACAGGATGTGCAAGCACATTTTTTTTATTAATTTGATTTAAATATTTTTTTTTGTAAAAATGTTTTAATATTATTTTTATTCTTGTGCGCAGCAGGATTTGCGGCGCAGGATGTGCGCCCCACAGAATTTGCGCCTCACAGGATGTGCAAGGACAGTTTTTTTATTAATTTGATTTAAAAAAAAAATTGTAATTTGTTTTTAATATTATTTTTATTCATGTGCGCAGCAGGATGTGCGCCGCAGGATGTGCGCCCCACAGCATTTGCGCCCCACAGGATGTGCAAGCACAGTTTGTTTATTAATTTGATTTAAAAAAAAAAATTGTAATTTGTTTTTAATATTATTTTTATTTATTTGCACAGCAGGATGTGCGCCCCACATAATTTTTGCCCCACAGGATGTGCAAGCACAGTTTTTTTATTAGTTATATTTAAATATTTTTTTTTGTAATAATGTTTTAATATTATTTTTATTTATGTGCGCAGCAGGATGTGCGCCGCAGGATGTGCGCCCCACAGAATTTGCGCCCCACAGGATGTGCAAGCACATTTTTTTTATTAATTTGATTTAAATATTTTTTTTTGTAAAAATGTTTTAATATTATTTTTATTCTTGTGCGCAGCAGGATTTGCGGCGCAGGATGTGCGCCCCACAGAATTTGCGCCCCACAGGATGTGCAAGGACAGTTTTTTTATTAATTTGATTTAAAAAAAAAATTGTAATTTGTTTTTAATATTATTTTTATTCATGTGCGCAGCAGGATGTGCGCCCCACATAATTTTTGCCCCACAGGATGTGCAAGCACAGTTTTTTTATTAGTTATATTTAAATATTTTTTTTTGTAATAATGTTTTAATATTATTTTTATTTATGTGCGCAGCAGGATGTGCGCCGCAGGATGTGCGCCCCACAGAATTTGCGCCCCACAGGATGTGCAAGCACATTTTTTTTATTAATTTGATTTAAATATTTTTTTTTGTAAAAATGTTTTAATATTATTTTTATTCTTGTGCGCAGCAGGATTTGCGGCGCAGGATGTGCGCCCCACAGAATTTGCGCCCCACAGGATGTGCAAGGACAGTTTTTTTATTAATTTGATTTAAAAAAAAAATTGTAATTTGTTTTTAATATTATTTTTATTCATGTGCGCAGCAGGATGTGCGCCCCACATAATTTTTGCCCCACAGGATGTGCAAGCACAGTTTTTTTATTAGTTATATTTAAATATTTTTTTTTGTAATAATGTTTTAATATTATTTTTATTTATGTGCGCAGCAGGATGTGCGCCGCAGGAT